>NW_015379264.1:319296-331017 GCF_001522545.3 Parus major | reverse complement strand
AAATATAAATATAAATATAAATATAAATATAAATATAAATATAAATATAAATATAAATATAAATATAAATATAAATATAAATATAAATATAAATATAAACAGCTGCTGCATGAAACAATCTCCAATAGAAGTACTTGCCCAGCAGGCTTTGTATTTGCATTATTTGCATTAAGGCAGCTCAACAAGAGGATTTGCATAACTGTGGTTCAGACTCTGCCAAAACCAGAGAAGCCTGACTGTGTTCTCTGGTCCTGCCCTAGGATTTGTGCTGTAAATCCATCTGTGCAGGGCCAGTGCTGAGTCTGACCAGGATCACAGACTTGTGCTAAAGCCATGCCTAGCTCATCTCCAGGACTGCAGCACGACACTAAATAGCAGAGTGCTCGTTTTCTCTCACTAAAGGGAGCCTCTTCTAGGAAAAAAAACCCCTTTGCCAGATAATGATGCCATTTTGGTTTATCTCTGTGTCCTTTGCTTTCCTTTCTCTGAGTTTATCTTGACTTTCTTTCTACAGTAGTTCCCATGGCACTAGTCTGCTGCAAATTCAGCTAGAGTTCATAATTATCTTTGGAAAACACACATGCATAAATAGCTACCAGGAATATCTTATTTGTTTGTTTTCATTATAAAACTCATGAGAGGGACTTGCACTGTCAGTACCACAGACTGATGGGTTTGAGGAAGGCCTCCCTGGAGATAAGCAAAATTTTCCATGTGTCTGTGAAATGAAATAAAGGGCACCTGCTGACTTCTGTTTATCATTGCAGACCCTTCTGACAAACAGCTGGGCTTTTGCCAACAAGGAAAAGTCTTACTCAGGGTACTGCATTTGTCATTTGGTTGGATTTTGGAACAGTATTAAATATATGTCATTTTTTCATTTTTTTCCTTCATGGCAATCCACCCAAGATATGGATTCTCCACTGATGTGAAGGGACAGAATCACACCAGGGCAGAATTTAGCTGCAAGGCTGTAGGTCTCACGTCTGTGTGGCAACAAACCCAGTGCCAGCACTCAGGTGGGGCTGCTCTCCAACCTGTTCCCTTCTTCCAGCAGGGCTCCTCGTCCATGGCACAGGAACATGCACATTTTCAGTGCCTGAGAACTGGAATTCAGGCACTGCTGGTGCTGCTAGAGACTCCTCAGCACAGAATCCTCAGGGCTGGAGGTGAATCCACAGTCACCCCTAAGCCCAGGCACCACTGCCAGAGGCTCTTGAGCAGTTCCAGAGACCCCCCTGCTCCCTTGGGCAGCTCCTTCAGCACCTGAGAGCCAGTGAAAAACCCCTGTGCCCAGCCCTGCTTTCACTGTCAGGATGAAAAACCCCAGTGCCCAGCCCTGGTTTCACTGTCAGAAAGAAAAACCCCAGTGCCCAGCCCTGCTTTCACTGTCAGAAAGAAAAACCCCAGTGCCCAGCCCTGCTTTCACTGTCAGAAAGAAAAACCCCTGTGCCCAGCCCTGGTTTCACTGTCAGGATGAAAAACCCCTGTGCCCAGCCCTGATTTCACTGTCAGAAGGAGCCTGTGCCTGGTGTTTTGAGGTCAGGGGAGGATGAGGAATAAACCAGCAAGGATCATCGTCACAAATGTGTTTCCTCTCTGCTCCCCAGGTAAAGGTAAGAGCTTGGAGGTGGCTCCTGGGTCACTGTGGCTCTGCAGCATCTCCAGAGTTTGGATCTCTGTGCACAGTAAGGATTCCATTACTGTGGCAGTGATTACAGCTAGAATTGAACCCTGGGTGAAGTCCTCTCCTCTTCCTCATCAATGTACTGATGATAAATCAAATCCTGACAACTCTTTAGGCAGATCAGATTTATTGGCAGTTAATAAAGCAGAGAGGGAAACCTGCAGATCCAGCAGTTCACATACACCCCAAATTAACCATGAACACAAAGTCCCATCCTCAGGAGCTGCACCTCTTCTCCTTCAGCACTTACAGAAAGGGGGAGAAAGGGAGAAAGCTTAAATTGCACAAGCAGCAACTGAATATACGAGTCATAGCTCCAGATAAATCCTGCAGCTGCTTCCTAAACTGGACCAATGTTTGAGATTTTAAGAACTGCCCCAGGCTCCAAGGTATGTCTGCAGCAAGACTGTGAATGAAGAGGACAGAATGACTGTGTGCCAACTACAGAGAAATACGTCTGTCTTTGATGGTAAAGAAATAAAAATATTTCTCCTTCTGCATCTGTTGCCTACAGAGAGGATATTAATGACCAGTGGAACTGAAAGTTGCTCTGCCTGAGTCCAAGAACTGTTAATTTTCAGATACATTTTCAAAATAAAAGGCAGAAAAAAAAATAAAACAAAGTTTAGTAACAAAGTTGGTGTACCATGACTATTTATAGATAAAAGTAGAAATATTTTATATAAATATATATATACATTGGCATGGCCTGGTATTTAAGGATACACACTGTGTCAAAATAGCATTCTTGGCCCTTTGTTGCTGCTCATTTAGTTGCAAAAAAATTAGAATTCATGTATTTGATGCCGAAGCTAATATACACAACATAACTTAAAAATAGAGAACAGACATGTGGAACAAGAAAAGTGTACCCCCAAAAAATTACATTGGTATTTTAATGTTCTTCTTAAAATAGGCAATGGCTACATTTTAATTACAGGTTTAATTATGCGGTGTCTTTAGTTAAAATTCGTGTAACTTTGCATTATACCTGACCATGTTCCTGTGTGTTTTACAGCATGAGAAAATACCACAAATTCTCTGTGCTCAGTGTAGGAAATATTACAAAAAACATAAATATGTGCAGAGACTGGATACAGAGATTCTGCCTGCGATGAAACTCTGGCCTAAGCAGTAGAGACCCAGGGTAGGAGTTGGATAACATCAAACACCACTTTACAGGACATCTTTAAGCTGGAAATTCAGAATTTTCCCCACAAATCTGATCAGAGCTGTGTGAAAACTCTGCATTCTGAGGCTTGGTGACACATCCCCCACTCCTCTGGGGAAGAGAGGTTGTTCTGCAGTGGTCTGAGGTGGGCTGAGCGCGTTCCCCGGGCGCTGGGCTGGGGTTTGGGGCTCTCCCCGCTGCTCCAGGGCTGTCCTGCTCCATCAGCCCCTACACCTGTCATACATGAAACTGGAATTCTGACAACTAGGTCCCTGGAGTTAATAACAGTTTAATTAAAAATGAATGCCATTTAGTAAATTGAATAGTAATTTGGTAGAAAAGAATACAGTTTAGTAAAAGAATACAGTTTAGTAAAAAATTACAATTTATATATATAATTTTCCAGTAATTAAATATGATTAAAGCATAAGCAAAACCAGCTGGGGTACGGAGGGGGTTCCCCACCCTGCCCCAGGTACAAAACAAAACACCTCAAGCTAAACTCATGTACTGTGTGCTTACACATATTCATTCATGTTTCCTGACAGTTTCCTCCTATTTCCCATTTTTCTGACTTTATGTCCCTTTCCTTCACGGCCCATGCCTCACTTGTTCTTAGGGGGTCTCCAGTCTTCTTTTGGGGTCTTTTGGCGAAGGCTTCTCCTCTTCCTCGTTTTCCTTTGGGTAACCTCACAGGTTTGTGTGTGTGTACTGAGTGTTGTGTTATGGAAATCTACTAATTAGTCTGATAATTACTGGGTGTTAGACCCAATGCCTGAAGCCATTCTAATTTTGTCCATCTCAAGGCTGTATTGGTCTTGGGACATCAGTGATCTTCCAAACTCCATCCTGTACCTCAATTTGTAACATCTGTAAGGGGTGCATCTGCCTTGTAACACCGGTTCTTTTGCTTGCCTGTAATAACACCTGTAATAGCAGTTAGAGTTCATTTTTCAGGAGGGAACTGCCTGTGTTTCAGGCGGCAGGAGCGGGAATGGCCCCGCAGCAGGCCGAGGTAGGCCGCGGAGCCGAGGAAGCGGCGGTAGCTGTCCTGCTCCATCAGCGCGTACACGCGGCGCTGCGCGGCCTCGAAGGCGCCGTGACCCGGGTCCCCCACGGCCACCCGTGTCACCTCCCGCGTGTGCCAGTCCAGGTTCACCTGCAGCAGCGGGGGAACAGACAGCTGGGCACAACGCAGGGCCCGTCAGCCGCGGCTGCTGAGCCCTGCCTATTTCACTTCATTTTTATTCTTTTTATTTTATTATTTGTCCCCCCACAACGGGTTATTGAATCACGGAATTGGTGCGTTCGCCTCCAGTCATGGCTCTCAGGAGATCTCCTCAAATGTATCATTGGCACCCTGCAGAACTGGTGAACCAGGAGATAAACACTGACATTTGATCAAAAGTAACTTTCCAGCCCACGGCTGTATCGTGCAGTTTCCCAGCTTTGTGACACCCGACTATTGCAGCTCTCCCCTCTCTCATTTAAGGATTAAAGCAGAACTTGTTCTAATGAGGGAATTAATAAGGAATAGTTAAAATGCCTGGATTCTGTGTAGCTTGGGTAGCAGGAAGGTGAGAAAATTCTAATAAATATTTTTAAAAAATTTAAATGGGTCTCTAGAGGCTTTAGATTAAAAAAGCATTTCCAAATGACTATTTATTCCATGTGCTGCTGCATTCACCCTGGGATTAATGGTATAAGAATTTTAATTGAATGACAGGCACTGATTCAAGCGCAGTATTTTGAAAAATAAGCTAGAATATATATAAAAAAATTGTTAACCCTGTCAAAAAGTGTCTTCTATAATGTTTTCCTTTTCCCTCCTGAGAGGTGCCTGTCATTTCCATACAACTCGTTGGAACAAATAGTCTCGATCTAAGAGCTGAAGGGCAATTAGTGATCAGAGAAGGGTCCACTCATCCAAAATGTTAAGACCCTATCGAACTCTAGGCTCAGAAATTTGTGTTTCAAAGTGTCCTGCTGGACAAGGAGTCAGAGAAGAGGTGCAGGCTCCAGAGCTGTGTGGTCTCAGCTGAAGCCAGGGCAGGAAGGCAGCCCAAAGCCAAGGGTGCAGGGTGACCCACAGCACCCACTGTGCTGCCTGCACCAGGCTCAGGTGTGGCACAGAAAGAAATTGTTGTTTCTGTGACTTCCCTGGCCTGAGTGTGACTCCTGCTCATCAGCAGCAGCACTGACAGCACTTGTTACCTGTCCAGAGCTGCTTCCCCACACAGGCACACAGCAGGGAAGGGAGGAAAAGGGACAGAAGTCCTTAAAAGTGGGCATTTCCTGGGAAAAGCAGATCTGAATCCTGATACAATCTGTGGGAATTGCAGGTGGAAACTGCACCACTTTGCAATCCTTCCACTAAAATGAGAATTACAGCTTTTTCACCCTCGTCACAAGGAAGCAGAAGTTAGTGTTTAACTTCTGCTATTCTGGCAAATAAAATAAATACAGGTATTGGCAAGTGACATATTTGATCTGCTCAGATGTGATGGAATTACAGGAAACTGAAAGTCCAAAAAAACCTATTCAAGAGGCTGCTTGTGATTTCACTGAAAAGTTGATAATCTCCCAACCTGTTCATCTCCTCCTTAGGGCAGGCAAAAAAATATTTCTTTTGTCCATTTATGAATCATTTCTAACACACTTCAGAAAAATGACAAAGTTGGAAATATGAAAACTTTTTTTCTTTCTTAGAATTCTAACAGAAGGCCTTGGTGTTGGTGGGGATTGTGGTACCAGCATTGTTTTGTGCTGACAGTGACGTACCAAGGACAAACAATTGGAGGTGGAGGGGTGGAAAAGGGAGAGGGAGCCAAGAAGTGCAAATCCATCCTCCTGCCAGAGCTCTGACTTTTATCGAATTCCTCTTATGTCAGGGGACTGCAGGATTAGCTCTTGAGGCCGCTTGTGGGCACACACTTCTTAAAAGCAGATTTCACCTGCTGCAGTTGTGCCAATCAGACCCTGTGTATAATGAGGAAGGTCTTTACCTCTTTTGGAGCATCTTTCTCTATGAATGTTTCAAAAATGGTCTTGGCTTTTGGCAGAAGTTCTTGTGCACTTTTGATTTTCTTGTAATCCTCGCAGGCTATCCAGAACTCAATGTTCTCCTCACTGAACTCCGTTTTCAGAAACTTTGTGAAGGCATCCAGCCCAGCTGCAAAAGGGAAAGTTAAATTGCATTAAAGAATATATCCTTCTCAGACAGTTACTCCTTCAAAGTAGTAAAATATGTTTTGCTCCCTTGGGATAATACCACCTTACAGATAATTGTCTTAGAATACATAAATGTTTTAAAATAAATGCAGTTTCTTCATTATGATCCTGCAACTCATCACAGAATTCACAGCATCGGTAAAAAAATGTTACTAAGGTTTCATAAATTTAGAAAAAAACATTAAGCAAAACTTGTATTTATATGTGGAAATGGTGGGCTTTATTCCAGCTGAATATCAATTTAGGTTGATCAAAAGACTCTTTGGATCTTTGCTCATAAGCAAACTATTCTTCAGCAGCAATTTCAAATGGATGGCTTTCAGCATCTCTGTCATTTACTTTATCCTGCTGTTGCTATGCTGAGGATATTTTCTTTCCCAAGCACACTTCATCTGTGGAAGAAATGCAGTTGTGAGGATGTGAGCTGCTCAGGGAACAGGTTTGAAAAGCACACAGTGTCCAGCCCTGCAGCTGAAACACACGGTGCCCCCCAAAAGGAAGGCAGGAGCAAATGTGCATTTGATAATTATGGAGCAGCAGGGCCTCTCAGATGATCTTGGATCAAATCAGCTTGGATCCATCACTGGCTTGGAAACAAACTCTGTCAGGAGTGACAAGGTATTTTCTTAACTACATGGAACATATGCAGTCAGGAGTATTTGAGCAATATTCAGATTAAATGCTCCTGGTTACTGAAGAGGCTCTTTGCTGTCTGCTGTATTTCTTTGTTCAATAAAACACCAAACTCAAAAATAATTTTAAGCTGTTTTCACAAGCTGACAGCAAACTGTAGCATAGGAAGACAAGGGGAGCAGGAAATACCTGCTGCTATAAATGACCCATCATACAGAGTTTAGGTAACTGCCACTTCTAGTTGAGGGCATAACTGGATTTTAGAATTTTCCATCCTCTCCCATCCATTTTCCATCCTACCAGTCTGCATGGAGACAGGAAAAGCTACTGACCTTTCTCAGAAAGCAGTTTGTCAAAAGACTCTCCCCATTTCAGTGCTTCCTCAGGAGACACACTGCGTGAGAGACAGAAAGGAGTTTGGAAGAATTGCTCAGACTGTGCATTTGGGAGCTGTGTAACACAAATCATCTCTTACCACTGTGGCTCAGGGCTGTTCACAAAGCCTTTCATTGGATTGTGTGTCCTGCTTTAGGGCAAATCTGGGAGAGAAGGGAGAGCACCAAGGGAGATCATTCTTTTAGGGACTTCAGGAACATCTGCTTTAACTCTTTCCTGGCATTCTTTCCAGCAGAGTTATACTTGTTTCCTCTTTCTATAAAACCATCAGAGCAGAGCCTTTCTGCTGTGGCACTTGTGCTGTCCTAGGAATCTTTAAGGGAATTGAGACCATGTAACATGGTGAGAGTCCTAAGGGAAGCAGCTCTTGTCAGCTGTTTACACTTGAGATTCTGGCACAGAGATGTGGTTTTCAATACTCTCACTCTGAGGCTGTTACAACATTCTGCTTTTAATGAAATATGCATCATTCTATATCCTGAAGACAAAACTGTAGTGAGATAGTTTAGGTGTCAGTCTTGCAGGGCAATAGCACGTGTAGTCTGGTTTGTTTACCACAAACATTTCAAATGCTGTGTTATTCTGTGCCTCATTTATAAAACTCTCCATATTCATCAAGTATGACAGGCTGCACGTGTTTCACTTCACGGAAACAGCAGAGAAAGGAAAAAAATGATCAGTTGCTTTGTGGATGTGAATATTTACAACCATTTTCATTCCAAGGCAAACCACAGGACACTGAAAGTGTCAGTCAGGGACTGGTCCAGGATTAGTTGGTCAGATCAAGTTCTTATGGACTGAATGTTTCTGGAATATGATCCCACTTCCTCAGCAAGGCTTGCTGTCCTGATGCCTAATTTACAGAGTTTGGGCTCCCTTGGCAAAACCTGTAGGCACATGAAGTTCAGATGAAAGGAAATTCCAATCTCTTTGGGAAGGAATTTAAGCCAGTAATGATCCTGAGTTTGCACAAAACTCGAAAGGAGGAGATTTTTATTTATTTATTTTAATTTTAATTTTAATAGGTGTCACACCTTCCATAGCTGAAGTCATTGCTTGCAGGAATGAAAACTTTCACTAGAGAGAGGAAAACACTTTGTGAGGAGAGAAACAAATGCTGGAGAAAGGAAATTCAGACAAAATGAAACCTCCCTCCCTTGCAGAGTTCTTTGGTTTTGAGAATTACCAAAAGTGCAGTGAGCTCTGTCAGCTGCAGGCTCCTGCACCTACAGAAATGATTTTGGTCGTAGTGAAAGATAAAGCCTGTGACTTCAGACCACATGCTCAGAGGCATGGGATGCTGGAGAGGATCTTTGCTGGGTTTGGAAACTTCTACTGTGAATTTGTGTTTTTCCTTCAGAATCTGCAGCAGCCCCGGAGCCTCACAGACCCCGAGTGCTGCACTGAGCTTGTACAACAACAAACAAACCAAGATTTGGTCAGCTTGGCCACTTCCTAAACATCAGAACAAACGAATTTAAACTAATGGACAAACACCTAAACTAGAAATTAACTTTCAATTAACTTTTGTACCATCACCCCAATTTCCATCTGCAGTGTTTCATTAAATTCTACTTATTTTAGTAGCTCTGTTGGAAAAATGGAAATCATAAAAGCTAAGTAAATCACTTAATAAACATCAAACTATTATCTCACTTTGTTATTTGAAAAAGAGTAAATTTTTTTAGTTTGGTTTGGTTTGGTTTGTTTAGTTTTTTTTTCCATTTTTGAAAAATATAATTGCTACTTTAATCCAAATATAAAGACCAGCAAAAATCTACAAGTTTCTCTTCCATACAAGAGCAGTGAAATCTCTGTCAGTCAGGCACCAGCTGAGAGGAACAAGGTAAAAGGCAGCTGGCTGGGTGAGGAAGTGATGCTCTGTTAAAAGGGGCAAATTCTTCAAATTCATTGTTTCTGCTCTGAAAGTGTCTGGCAGACTGTGAGAATGCAGTGAATGGCTGTAGTTTGTATTAAATTTAATTTCAATTTGTATGAAATAGCTGGGGTGCAGGAGCCAGCCCTGTCTGCATGCAGGCAGCTCTGCCTTCTCCTTACAGATGCAATCTTAGGATGGTTTCACTTGTCTGCAACCAGGATATTGCAGAAGAAGAGCAGGAAACACAGCCTGGGGGTGTTTAGAAGAAGAGCAGGAAACACAGCCTGGGGGTGTTTAGATATCCCCTCCCAGCACTGTTCCATGGGTTCTGGGAGCAGAGTTTGGGCCCTTGGGTGACCTCTGCCACCTCTCGTTATTCAGGAGGGCTTGGAGAAGCAGCTTTGGTCAAAGCAGGCAGCTTGGTCCCAAAACAGGACCTGCTGAACGAGACAAAAGGCTGTGGCAAGCACTGAGGGGTTCTGGGGGGGTCTGGGTGGAAAACAAGGACCAGGACATTTTTTAGGCCACAGCATTGCAGAATTGTACCCAGTCCTTCCTCTCAGGCAGGACCTACAAATGCAAATCTCAATGTATCAATGAGATCTTGGCCCTCCACTGAAGTGAGGGATTAAACTCTTATGGAAGTCAGTAAACTGGGAGTGTACCCTGCATCTCTGTGGTAAATCCTACCAGAGTCTGTGGACTTTGGAGACAGAGTATTCAACCCATTATTGCAGTTACTGAAGAGCTGTGCATTCAGTGTTCAGCACACCTTTGGCATTTGGACATCACAGAAGTCTCTGGAACACCTGCTTTGCATGGAGCTGTAGGATTTTCCTGCAAGCTGCACTTCTGAGTTGATTTTTGCTCTGTGGAGTCACTGGAGTCCCCCCAAGGCTGCTGGCACCAGGTTTAAACCCCTCTGCAGGTGTGTGGGCACCAGTGGTGTGGGAGATTGCTTTGATGCCCACCAGGTGATTCTGTAGTGTTTGCATGCCTGGGGAGCTCTGGTCACTTTTCAAGGTGTTCCTGTGCCCCAGAACTCACCCCCAGGGTACAGGAAACACCCTGAGTCACCAGCTGTCCTCAGAAGGAATCCCCAGCCTGCCCCAATCTTTCACAAGGTTTACCTCACTGCTTTTGTCAGACTTCCAGGCCTGCCAAGGTGATCACCCCCATGGACCTCAGGTCTCTGCAGCAGCAGGCTCAGCCTGTTCCTCTTCTGCTTAGCTCTAAAACAGAATTGGAGCAGATGTTCAAGAAACATCATAGAAAGTTTTTCCCTCCTCAGCATTCTCCACTTCTGTGTTACAAATCTCCCCATTTTCACTTTCAGTAATGTTGGTGTCACTTCTCCTACATATATTATTCACATTAATGGTTTTTTCTTCATAGCTTAGCACAAATTTACATATGAAGCACTGGCAAAGAAAAATGGAAATCCTTTCATTTCCAGCATCCTTTTCATTTATTTTAAAGACAAAGAGGCCAAACTTGCCATTAGAGAACATAAACAGTTGGCTCAGTGTCTTCTACTTTTAATGTTTCACAAAGCAAAAAGGAAGTTTTACTTCCTGTCATCTGAAATTTGTGAAGAAAGCTTTCCTGGATCACATTCAGGCTTTAGAGAAGCATTTCTCAGAACTGCTTGCAACCTCTCTTTCTTAGTATTTTTAGATCATTAATTTGATTTGTTTCTTGTCCTCAAAAAAACAAGAGCTCTTTGAGATGACTCTTTAAGAAGAGTTAATATTTTACACATATCATTTCTGGGATTGCAGTTGATGAGTTCTCACACATATGTCAACAATGAAACGAGCTGTGCCCCAAATTCAGCCCCAAAGCGATGCTGAAGATGTTCCAGGTGAGCAGAGGGTGCAGGAGCTGAGCACTCACCCAGGTTTGTTTGTCTCCTGAGGCTCCTCCCGAGCTGCTGATCCCATGGCTCTGTAATGGGTTTTATCCTCAGAAGCAGCAAGGTTGAGCTGGGGGAATAAAAGCAGTGGGTTCTGCATCCTCCTCTGGAACTGCCCGTGGTGAGGCTCCCTTGGCTGCCTGGGGCTCTCACATGCTGCCCTGGCCAGCCCTGTGCCCAGAGCAGGTGACAGGAGGTGGCAGGAGGTTGCAGGAGGTGGCAGGAGGTGGCAGGAGGTGGCAGGAGGTGACAGGAGGTGGCAGGAGGTGGCAGGAGGTGGCAGGAGGTGACAGGAGGTGACAGGAGGTGGCAGGAGGTGGGAGAAGGTGGCGGGAGGTGGCAGAAGGTGGGAGAAGGTGGGAGGGGGTAGCAGGAGGTGGCAGGAGGTGGGAGAAGGTGGCAGGAGGTGGGAGAAGGTGGCAGGAGGTGGCAGAAGGTGACAGGAGGTGGCAGGAGGTGGCAGGAGATGGCAGGAGATGGCAGGAGGTGGCAGGAGGTGACAGGAGATGGCAGGAGATGGCAGGAGGTGGCAGGAGATGGCAGGAGGTGGCAGGAGGTGGCAGGAGGTGACAGGAGATGGCAGGAGATGGCAGGAGGTGGCAGGAGATGGCAGGAGGTAGCAGGAGGTGGCAGGAGGTGGCAGTGCCCTGCAGGCTCCGAGGACAGCTCTGCCTGTGTCCCTGTCACTTGGGGAAGTGACTCTGCAGCTCGGCAGGGCTGGGCTGCTGGGGCTGCTCTGGGCTCCCAAACGTGCCCAGGGCTCCTGGAACCAGCCCTGGTGCCAGTGACACCTCCCAAAACAGCGAGCA
>NW_015379264.1:309733-318813 GCF_001522545.3 Parus major | reverse complement strand
GGGCCATGTTCTGGCCACAGGTCCACCCACAGCAGCTGACTTCAAACCCAGAGCTCCTCAGCATCTCCTCCAAGCTTTGGCTGATGGATCATTTTGTCAGCAGATATTTTAATTTTTGTGCCACTCTTCAGAAACTACAACCACCCACTTCTAATTTCCAGTTGTCCACTTAATGCTCTCTCTTTAACTTCTCTGTCTGGATTTATTTTTACTTGAAATCTCCCACCCAGGATAAAAAGCCTTTAGGTCAGAAAAAAAAAAAAAAAGGATTTTTAAATTTTATTTTGTTACTTAATAACCCAAAACTTCTCGTTTCAGTTTGCATAAGGTAAAAATGTTTTAATCTTTGAGATTGTTCAGCACAAATTACCTCTCCACTTACAAGTCTGATGTCAGTTAAGTTTCTTGGTTTAAGTTCAGTTTCTGTTGGAGGGGTCATAGGAATGATACATCTAATAAAGAAACATCTTCAGTGTTAGCTGAAGGGGGCACTGCAAAGGGTTAAATTTAATGCAGTAGTTAATTGATTAGTAATTAAATAGTTCTCATGTTTTTAATGGCAGTGTCTCATTTTGATTTCTCAGGTAGGACACTGAGCTTTGAGGAGAAGACATCAGCTCATCACCTCCCATCAGTTTTTGTGTTTTGCTTATTTGGTTCTGGTGTGGCTTTTTTCTTGTGGAGCTGAGGAGGATGGGAATTGGAGACATTAATATTCAAAAGAAATAAAAAAAAATCCAGCTCTGCTGGGAATCCAAATTTGTGAAACATTGAAAGAAGAAAAAGATTATATCTATTGTGATTTATTTTTTTTAATGTGAAAAACTGAAAAACTCTGATGTGCTACATGTGTGATACAAATTTTAAATTCAGACTGAATGGGAAACAGTGCACAGCTGCCTTTTGTAACCCAAGGAGCTTTAAGAAGCAGGGTTACAGTTTAAAGCTCATTTTCAATTTCAGAGAAGGCTTTTGCACTGTATCAGGCATATTTTAAACTGGCTTTACCCACAGCTGCGTGTGATAATTTATTCTGCCTTTTACAGACAAGTAAATAAATATAGACTGCATGATTTTGTGTCACTTTTCTGCAATAGTGACACAAATCAAAAAAATGAGCTTTTTTTACCTGTTATGTGTATAAAATACTGTCTGTGCTCTCTGCCATCATTTTGTTACCTGCTGATTTCTGCTCCCAGAAAACATTTTTAATTGTAGCCACCACAGTCCATCTAGGCTGATTTAAGGAAGATTTGGAGCATGGAGTGTAATTCAGAGGGGAATTCTGAGTGGCCACTGTGCCAGGGAGGGGACGAGCAGCTGTGTCCCCTCTTCCAGCACCCACCAGCCATGGGCTGAACTCACTCTCCTGCCTGGCTTTGTGCCCCAGATGCTGGAATTTTGTCTGCATTACACCTCAGCAGTCGTGGCTTGGCTGCAGCAGTGTGCTGTGCACCTCCTGAGAATTCCCTTGCAAGTCTGGAGGAACGTGGAGAGGGAGGGAATAATCACAAACAATCTTTCCCCCACGCACACACACTTTTTCCCCCCATTAATAGAAAGCTAATATTAAATCCAGGCCACAAAGTAGCCTCCAAGTCAGTCTGTGTTTTGTCAGCACTGCTGCTGGTGCTAATGAGCATCCCTGCTTTGCACTGCAGGCTGCAGTAATTAATTATAGCAACAGTGTTAATGACCCTGCAAATGCTTCTGGGCCATTTTGGGTGCTGCAAGATGACGACAGAGGAAAATGAATAAGTTATTTTAAAACCAGATAAAACAGACACAGAATATTATGTTGATGACATGACTAGAGATCTAGAAAGCTCTAAAAAAAAAATTGTGATGAGAACTAAATGTTCTGATTCCCAACTGTTTCTCTAAGCACTGAAATATATTCACAAAGCTGTTGGGAAGGAGGCTACTGATTTTTAAGCCCTCAAATCGAGGTTCTCTCTGAAATGTGAGAACAATATTGAGTTAATGTTCTATGCTCTATGTAGAAACACATTTTTCAGTGGTTAAGTGAATACTAAATGTATTTTCATGACGAGGTTCCTGTGGCACAAAAGTCAAACCGAATAGAGCATAAAGGGCAGGATGGTGAGGTGATTCCTGATCCTGCTCCTTGGCAGAGAAGTGTCTGCACTGGCTCCTGTTGGTGTTTGACAAGGTCCTGTCACAGCTGATGGTTTGGACAGAGACAAGAGCTGCCCTTGGTGGAAGCGATGCTGAGTGACAGTGTGAGCAAGCAGAGTGAGCTGGGCACTGGGAATGTTTCCTTTCCACAGGGAAACCTGAGAGGTTCAGGCTTTCAGTCCAGCTGAACAAAGCACAGCCCTGCCTGAGTATTGGGGATGTAAAAACGCTCGCTCGTGGTGAGAGACTTCTCCGGGGTCAGGCTGTTCAGGTATAAGCAATTTATTATAAGGGTAAAGAGAGGGGGGGAGACCTGTGTCCACCACCAGCCTCGGCGTCCAAGTGGTCCAGGGGAGGGGAGAGAGCAGGGAGAGCAGGAGAGGAGAGGTTGGAAAAGGGGAGGGAGGAAGAGAAACAGAGGGAAGGAGGGAAGAACCAGAGGGAGAGAGCAGGGAGGATGAGAGGGGTGGGAGCAGGGAGAGGGGGCTGAGAGTTAAGAGTGGGGGAGAGGGGGAGAGGGATAAGGGGCAGGGGTTCAGAGGTAAGAGAGAAGAGAGAAGAGAGAAGAGGCAAGAGTTAAGAGAGCGAAGTTCTTGTTACAATCCAATATATCTTTTTCTATCGTGAATATTCTAATTCTTAGTAGCCAATCACTATGAGACACACCCACTAAAGAATTTACACACAACCTATGAGCTTCCCTATATTAACATACAGTGTTGCATTTTATACTCTACAGGGCTTTACAAGTTCTTTCCTTGCTTCTTTACTTTTGGACTCTTCTTATCAGCAGAAGGACATTGTTTTATCAGCAGGGATTCTCTTCTAGCTGGCTAGGTTATTGTTCTTTGGTTAACCAGTACTCTGTATCCTATGACTCAAAGCAGGCTTTCATTTCTACTTTGATTCTAACCTTCATATTTTCACAATCTTCTGCCAAACAATCACATTCATAAGGTTTCCCTGTTTCACCTTCCCCAACAGCTGAGCAGCTCAGCTCAGCACGAAGAGCTGTGTTCCATCAGGCTGAAGCTCTGGCTGCACCACGCTCAGTGCCAGGCCTGTCCTCACTCTGCTCTTCCAGGCAGACAACCAGGATTGTCAGGCTGAGCTCCCAGGGCAGGACCTGTCAAACCTCCACACTGACTCGGCAATATCATTTTTCCAGCTTATATGTCATTATATTTTATTGTTTCTTCTTCCTGATAACACTTTGTTCTGGCATCCTGATTTAGCTGAGGCAAATTGGCTTGCAAAGTGGTGTGGTGGACTTGCCACCAAAGCTGTAAAAAATTGGCACCCAAAAAACTTGAAAATGTATAGCTAAATTTCCATATGAATATGTAAATATATTATCTTCAAAGTCTGTCAAAAGAAGACAGCGTCTGAAGATATAAAAACTACGTGTCACTCTGATTTTTCTCTTCAGTAATTATCCAAAGACATTCACCATGAAAATTAGGTTAAAATAATAATATTACATCACATTTCAGTGCAATCTTCAGAATGACTGAAAAATTTTCCAGGAAGGTTCAACAGATTTTTGAGGATTGGAAAAAGCTGTATTCCAAAATGTAAGCTGGGACAGTTTTATTTCCTAGATTGTGAAATAGTTTTGCAGAAGTAGTTTTCTTTTCCTACTCTTAAACTCAGAAATTTAATGTGGAGTTTGGCTTTGAGGCAGGGACACTCCCTGTCAGTCTTCACCAGTCAGCCACAGTCTCATTCCTCTTTGCTAATACCAGAATTCCCAACAAAAGCCTTCTTCAGGCATCAGGTACCAGCAGCTTCCCCAGAACTGCCACCCAGCTTCTTCACATCTGCAGGAGCCCCCATGAGAACTTGCTGGGTCACCCAGAGAGTGAGAGGCTGTGAATCCCAGAGAGCCTTCAGGCCAGCTTCAGGCACAGCACAGGGAAGGCTTTGCTCCAGTGAGGTCCTTGTGAGAGTGTTTAATTCCAGTAGTGTGAGAAATCTTCTGTGACTCGTTCATTTGTGCTGTGTGAGCTGGCAAAGACCTGAGATGTCCTGGGACCCAGCAGATGTGAGCAGCAACAGCACAAACACCTGAACCCATCCTTCATTCTGCACTCCAGGGTGCATTTTATGGATTCCCCACTGGCACCCCGTGCTGTTCTGACCATGACAAAAGACCTTGGATTTGGGCATTCCTGGAATTTTTCAGGCTTTTAGCCTGAGTCATGGCAGGCTTCATGATTATTGTGGGTTTGATGTTACACTTCATAGCTTTTGCACCAGTTGTCCTTGGTGACCTCTGCTTTTCACACCAATTCTCATCAGGCCCAATCTGCTGCTCCTGTCTTTCTCCTCTGTGTTTTTCTGCCACAGCTACATTAACTGGAATCACAAAAATGACTTTTGCAGAGCTTGCCAAAAATGCTTCCTCTGAGCAGAGGAAAGATGGTGTGGGCAGTTTCAGTATGCACACTAGGAAGGGAAGGGAGCTGTTCTAGTCTCTCTGTGAGTGAAAACAGGTGATCATTTATCAGCTTATGCTGCCAATTTGATAAACATGAAACTTTGATAAGTTTGATATTGCTGTGGTCACCAAACCTAACACAAGTGTTGCACTTCATCTGTTGCCAATCTGAGCACAGACTGTTGATCTGAAATGTGTCCCTGTGGCACGTGTGAAACGATTTCCATTCCAGCCTGCAGGGACCACAAACCAGTGTCTGTAATTCCTGGGGAATGTCTGCAGAGCAGGACAGCCTCTGCTTTACTCCATCCACAAGTGCCTTCCAAATCCTAATTTAGGAGAAGTAAATTCGGTATTTTCCAACCCGGAATGGTCTCCAAGTTGGAAACATTTTCTTTGTGCTGATCCAGCTCCAGCCTCACCCTGACAGCTCAGGCACAGTTGTCCAGAGGATGGATGCACGAAGCTCTTCCAGCTCCGAAATAAAGCCCGGCAGGTGAGGGCTGACAGCAGCCAGGCTGTCGTGGTGCTCCCTCTGTTGGGAAAGTTCGGACTCGTCCTTTCTCCCCGGCAGGAAGGGCACATGAGCCCCTCTGCCCCTCTGCATCACTCCCGAGAGAGCTGCTGGAACCTTCCATCCCCCCAGCTCAGGCTGCTGCGGGGGGCTCGGCTCAGCAGCGTGGACACAGCAGCCTCTCCAAAGGACTGAGAAATGATCAAGATTATTTCATATATTGAATATGAATGCAATATATTATAATATAATAGATTCAATATAATACTATTAATTACATTAATGTTATTGTATATTCATATATTTCAATATACATTTCATGATGTTATTTCATAATATCGATTCATTATATCAAGGGCAATAGTCTGATCTTTTGGAAATGTTCTCCCCAGGTGTTTCCCTGTGCCAGGAGTCAGTTTTTTGGGGTGCTGCAGACACCACAAATCTGATTTCCAGCACAGGGCAGAGCCATGGAGGGCACGGGGCTGCAGCTCCCGGTGTCACCCTGGGCACAGCTCCCACCCTCCTCCCTTTCATTTGCACACTCTGGTTCTTCTCTGGACGTGGTTTGGCCACAGCCTGCCCTGTCAGGGCTTCCCCTGAGGTTTGGAGCTCTCTGTGAGCAGGGTCAGACCTGCAGCCAGCAGAAAGAGCAGCTCTGGTATCCCCACGTGTCCATCCCACACCTCCAGCAGATCCCTGCTGGCACACAGACTCCTGGAACCAGTTTGGTTGGAGAAGACCTCTGAGACCAATCCATGACCCACCACCTCCTGTGCCCCAGCCCATGGCACTGAGTGCTGTGTCCAGTCTTTCCTCAAACACCTCCAGGGGTGGTGACTCCAGCACCTCCCAGGGCACCCCGGTGTCTGATCATCCTTTCCGTGAAGAAGCTTTTCCTAATATCTAATCTAAACCTCTCTGGCACAGCTTCAAACTTTCTTCTCTGGTCCTATCACAAATATCCCGGGAGGAGAGGCTGAACCCCACCTGGCTCCACCCTCCTTTCCTTGTACCTGCAGTTTTGCTGCCTGGTTCACACCAGCTCGTTTCACACATGTGCCACGATGTGAAGATCCTTCTGAGATCCGCTTGCCTGGGGGGAAAAAGGCTTGGCCCTGGTGACTCTACAAACTCAGAGCATCAGCTCTTAGTTTAAAGATGGGAGAGCCTCTCCTCTGCATGGGAGAACCCTTCTGCTCCTGCTGAGAATGACCTGGTGCTCTTATCACCCACTCGCTTCTGATGATCTCAGTGTCCAGAGCTGAGAGATCACACACTGCTTTCCTGTCACCCTCTCCAGTGACACATCCATCAGTGTCAAATCTGACAAATCATTGGTGTGGATGGCACAGGCCCTGTTTATCTCTGTCACTCGTGGCAGGGCTGTGCAGACGTGGCCAAAGACACAACTGTTCTCTTGATGTTCACAGCCGGAGCCATGGCCCGGCAGCCGAGCGCGTGCAGGAACCCGCGTCATCTCAGCTGTAAAAAACCAGCTGGGCTGGGAGCTGGGGTCCTCTCCTGCCTTCTGAAGGATCATCTGGCACTGCTTTGCCTCAGTGTTTGCCATGCTGCACTCATTTAGCCGGTGTGATGGTTATCTGAGCAGAGCTGGAAACAGGGAACCCCAGCAAGCCCTGGGGGCAGAGCCAGAGCAGACACTTCAAAGCAAAATCCTGCCTTGTGCCTGGGACATGTGAGGGAAAGGCTCCTGTGCACAAATGAGCCTCTCTGAAGGCTCCCTCAGCCTGTTGCAGAACGTGCTCCTCTTCAGGTGCCTCGTTCATCTGCACTTTCTGCTCATCATCACTTGAGGGCAGTTAAGCCCATGACAGGTCTTGCTCCGGCCAAGTGTGATTTGATCAAATGTTAGCATTTTAGCTGTTAAAGTAAAACCCAGCAAAGCCAAGGAAAAAGCCATTCCTTTGGGGCTGACTGTGTCCAGGGTGTGCCAGGGACACACAGTAGCTGTTAATCACCATCTTCTGGGGTGGGAGAGGATGCTCTCTCCCTTTGCTTGAACACTGCCTGCTTCAGCAGATTGGCTGGAGCCCCCTGAGATCACAAATGTGTGGGATTATCCTGCAGCATTTCCTGACACAGTCTGGGCAGGGCAGGGCTAGGACCCTTGGATGGAATTTCCTGGCAAACCGTGTTAGTCACATGAAAAAAAGTTGTGGTCCAGCGACCAGTGTCCATGTCTCAGTGTGCAGGAGCAGGTGAATGGCACAGCAGTGACAGGAGCCTGAGTAAGTCCAGCCAAAATCAGGTTCTTGGAGAGGATGGAAATTTCCTGTCTCTCATGCCCGGTCTGAGTGACCCAGTGGCTTTGTATGGGCCCTGTGTGGGGTCTGTGTTGGCACATGGGAAGTGAGCACCAGAGCTCTCCAAAGAGAGGGACACAGGGTCCAGGAGGGAAAGCCAAGGTAGGGCCATGAGGCCTCAAATCCCTCAAGGTGTGTGGTGGAAACCAGCCTGCTCCAAAGTGATGCTCAGTGGTGTTTATCTGCCCCCCAGCAGGCACAGAGCTGACTGCTGCCTCCTTGCTGCCCTTCTGGCTGCCCTGGTAGTCCCAGTGCCATCCCTTCCCCTTCCTCACGGACCATTGGAGCTCCTCTCCTGAGTGTTTCCTCTCCCTGCATCAGCAGCTGTGAGCTTTGCCAACGAGGTGTGGGTGATGGACACACACAGCTCCCAACCCGGCCTTAGTGATAAACACGGGGATGAAATATAAGGGGAAGTGGTGTGGTGTGATCTGAGCTGACCCTGAAAGAATGAGCAACATTGCTGCGGCCTTGCAAAGCTCTGAGTAGGCTAATTAGCCTGGATGATGGCATGGCTAATTGGACAAGGCTGGGTGTGGTGCTGGTACAGATGTTTTGCTCGTGTACACAGGGAGGGAGCCTTTGTGATTGAACTGCCCCTGGATCCTTCCTAACATCCCTGGCTGAAGTTTCCTTTTGGTGGGACCAGACACCTCCTGATCTACAGAAAGGACACAGGATGTCCCTTGCTCTTTGTGAGTGCTGGGCCAGACGGGTTCTGACTCCCAGACCTCGGTTACTCCGTCAGGAGGACCTGAGAAACAAAGCAAGGAGCCAACAAGGTGCCCCCAGCCAAGCAGGAAATCACAGCACTAACCCCATGGCCCTTTGGCTCAGCCCAGCAAAGCAGCAGAGGGGCTGTGCCTTGGAGTCTCCTCTGGGACTCACGTTCCAGGCTCTGGCAGGGAATGTGTGGCTCTGCCTCAACCAGGTGCTACAGGTGCTGAGGAATGGGCAGAGGCTCGTGTTCCAGGGAGCAGCTGTTGAACAGAAATCAGAAATTCAGCAGAATCAAACAAAAATTCCTCATCCAAATCAGCTGTGTTGCTGCAGGCAGGGCTGTGCTGTGCACACCAGCAGTGGGCAGTCAGAGCCCATCCCAGTGTCCACCCCACAGCTGGGGCTGGGGGGCCTGCAGAGGTGTCCCCCACAGCCAGGAGAAAGCAGAAGTTTTGTCTTGTGTTAGATTTCCCCTCGGTCTTAGCACTGCCCTGGGAGCTGGCCCCTGACAGGAGTCTGCTGGCCAGGCAGGGGCTGGGAAGGAGGTTTCAGTGTAAGGAAGAAGATAAAGCAGCTTTGCTTTGTTTTCTGAGATGAATGAGGTGATTTCTTCCCTCCATGTCCCAGGCCCAGGCTCTTGTATTTTTCATGCTTCATTAAAAGTGTTTGTAATTATATGAGTGGCTTCAGAGGCCAATTAAGCCTTCATTTGGAGGCTGCTCTGGGTGCTGGAAGCCCTCCATTAGCCTGGACTTCTGCCACGGAAAAACACTACTCAGTCTTTAACAACTGTACCAGCTCCTATCTGCTTAATGTTGATTTTCCTATTAAGTTCAGCTAATACTTTTCTAATTGTGTGAGCTGGGCCTGAAGCCAGGCCCGATGACTTTTGCCAGCTGCTTTCAAGGCTGGATCAGAGACGAGCAAAACCCTCCCGAGC
>NW_015379264.1:289270-309311 GCF_001522545.3 Parus major | reverse complement strand
TCCAGGCAGGAGATGTGGGTGCAGGGAGCAGACTCAGCAGAGCACCAGGAGCTGTGTGCAGCTTGTCCCAGCAGGTTTGTCCCCAGAAAGGGACCAAAGGGCAGCTCACACCTCTGCTGCCCTGAGCCACAGAGCAGGAGTTACTGTGAGGGATTCTGGAGCAGGGTCACACACTGCAAACTGCCCAGGAGGGGACAGTTACAAACAGAAGGACGTTCACACACAACCTGGAAGGGAGGGCTGGTGGGGTAGGAGACCTCAGTGGAGGAGCTCAGGGATGCCTCTCACCTGCTCTGAATCTGCTGCTTATGAAAGAGTGGTAAGACAAACCCTCCAACCCAAACCATTCCATGATTCCATGAAATTTAAGCAGATGTATAAACTCATTGCTGACCAGCACATCTGATTTTATTTCATAACTGAATTGCTTTCTTTAATTAAAAATGGCCAGGCAATGAAATAACTTAATTTAAAAGATCTTATTTAATTTCAATTAGCTCTGATTAATGGCTATTCCTTCAAATCAAAATATCAATGTGACAGAAAACACTACTTTTGAATTTTTCATTTTAGGAACATTACTGTCTTTTAACTTTAAAACCCCTGCAGCTCTAACACAATTATCATGTGCCAGTCGAGTTTTAATGCCTTAATACATCCTAACACTGACAAATAGGAGAGACTCTGAGCCTGGGTTTGGAGCTCCCTTGAAGGCCCTTGTTTGGAGCCCCTGTGTGCTCAGCTGGTGACCCAGGGAGCCTGGGCTGTGTGACCTGTGCTGCCCTGGGGTGACAGCAGGCCACCAGAGCTCACAGCCACAGCACTGCCGCCTTGCTTTGACTCTGCAGATCTTTCTGAGCATTTATTTTTCAAGGGTTTATTCCTCTACTAAAGCAGGATTAAGATTCACATGTTTGAAATAGGAAGTAAGGCCTGGAAGCCAAAATCATATTTCTTTACTTGAGCATAAAGATTAAAATATAAAAACAGCCATCTGACAGGTTCAAAACCCAATTCATCGTGGAATTTCTGGCGGCAAGACGTGGTTTCTGTGTCAGGTGCTTGGTACCCAGGGAGGGAAGTTTAGAGAGCTCATAATCCACTGCAACACAGCACTAGACATCCAAGGAAGTCATTATTGTAGATGGTTTCCTGGTAGCATAAAGAAGCAGGAGGGAGCCAGGCTGTTCCAGAGCAAAGTTGAAAGCAGTAATTGACTTTTACTCGCTGGGAGAGAAGATGCAGCATGACAAATGGCTTTGTGGTTTGAATCACTACAGGCTGAGCAGAGAGCTGGGGCTGCCCTGGGCAGGAGTGGCCGAGCTGGGGATGCTCAGAGCAGTTTGCAAGGTGTGCTACAAAGCACAGCAGGACTCAGCAGGGGAAGAGAGGCTGGGAAGGGCAGAGAGGAGCTGGCCAGCCCCTGGTGGGTGCCGTGGCCCCTGGGCAGAGCACGGCTCCTGGCTGGAGATGGCTCTGCTGTCTGTGGGCAGGCTCAGGGCACAGGGCAGGTACCAGAGCCCCCGAGGGCACTGACAGGCCTTGGCTGCCCCAAACAGCCCCACTCTGCTCATGGACCAGGAGCTCCATTCAAACTCGGGGCTTGAGCTCTGTTTTAGGCTGGTGTGTCTCCAAGCCCACCTCCTGCTGAACGTCCCCTGCTCTGATCCACACCAGGGCTGTGCCTGGCCACTGGCTGCTCCCTGTGCAGCCTGCTCTGATCCACACCAGGGCTGTGCCTGGCCACTGGCTGCTCCCTGTGCAGCCTGCTCTGCTCAGGTTATGTGGGATGGTGCCCTGGCTGAGGACACATCCAGTGCTGGGGTCACGCTCAGCTCCTGCCTGGGGCAGCATCTCCCCCTCTGCTGCCTCCTCACACAGCACACTTTGCAGCACGTCCTCCTCAGAGGGTGCCTGGAAATCTGCTGAGCTGCACAGGGGTCACCAGACAAAGCCCTGGCCTGTCACCTGGAGGAGAGGTGCCTTCTCCCTACAGCAAACACGTTTCTTTGCTGAAATAATCAGGTATGAGTCCAGTGCTCCTTATTTCACATCATAGACATCTGGGCTTATTCTAGCTCTTGGAAGAGCTGAGCTCAGAAATAATCCAAGGGTCAGTCTTCTAACATTAGGCTGGAATTGTCTTTATTTACTTTTACAGACTCGGCCAAAGCTCAAGGCACTCTAATGCTATGTATTCTTCAGTAAACACAATTAACTGGAAACTCAGAAACACTGATATCATCTTTTCCCTTGGGACTGGTCACTGTGAGCTGCTGTCTCCAGCCAGAAATTCAACTTCCTTTTCCCCCGGGGTTGCAGAGTAGGTGGAAATCCATTTAGCTAAAAGAATAATAAAACACAAGTGAACCATTTTGATGATGCAGCCTAGCTTGGCTTAGGGCAGTGGTCAAAGGGCAGCAAAGCTTGGCCAGAGTGGGAAGGTCAGGGTTGTGCAGAGCCAGCGGGTCCCCGCTGTCCAGCAAGAGCTGGGTGTTTGTCCCCAGGGCAGCCAGGTGGGATTGTTGGGATCAGGACACGCCATGCACCCAACATTCAGCCACAGATCTCCACAAACCTGGAGACCAAAGCTGAACTTTAAACTCCTGTTTTACCATCTGCCCAAAAAACCCTCTCTGAAGGAATGCAGAAAGG
This sequence comes from Parus major, assembly GCF_001522545.3. Lineage (NCBI taxonomy): Eukaryota > Metazoa > Chordata > Aves > Passeriformes > Paridae > Parus > Parus major. Next base: position 306,656 of record NW_015379264.1, on the reverse strand, counting down.
CTCTCTAGAGCCTCACCAAGCTCCAAGGCAGAGGCAGATAAATTATATTTTTAGTGGGAGCTCTTCAAAGCAGTGTTTAAGCCCTTCTCCAGGTGATCCAATCTAGTACTTCATGATCTTACAGCTGGAAAAATCTTGTCTGCTGCCTAATCTAATCCTTACTTGGTGTAACTAAGGACAAACATTTCTTGTCCTTACCCAGCTTGGACACACTAATAGTTTATCATCTTCCTCTGTGTAACTGCAGCCTTTTATGGCTGTGATATTTAGGTACTTCATGTATCATTACCCTGTGTCCCTTTGGTCTGCCCACTTCTAGATTGAACAAACTCTCATTCTTCCATCTTACCTTTTAGGTCTGCAATCTGGACCCTTTCCAGTCGGTCTGCAGCCTCCTTGAAGAGCAATACCCATCTTCCAAGCTCTTACTGGATGTCTGAAGGAGGCAGAGCACAGTGATTTTCCCACGTGTAAGAGATGTGTAGCAGAAATATTGAGGTTGAAGTGCAGCCTGAGTTGTAGTGCATGTAAAGAATGGGGAAAAAACAACAGGGTGAGTGAGGATTAAAAGCATGACCTGTAGTGATAAGTGGAGCACTGCTCCCAGAACTGGGTTTCCAGGATGCCATTCCTGGCTGTAAAACTGAAGAATGTGTTCATGGCATGGCCCAAGGACCTGCACTCTGGTCAGATCACAGCACAGACCTGTCCCACCCAGAGAATGCCATGGAGGCTGCAGCAATTCACACACCACTGCTTTTCCTGATGGGCCATCAGGAAAACAAACATGTCCTGACCAGAGAAGCAGATAAATCTCAAATCTGAAGGGTTTAGCCTGTGCTGTTGGTGGCAGGAAGGGCAGTGTGTACAGATTAAGGCTCCCTTTCTGCACACTGTCCTGGTGGCCTTTCACCTCCTGGGATAAAAGTGTTTTCTGTGCAGCCATGTAATGGATTGAAAGCTTCTGTGTCTCATCCATTCATCCTGCACTGACCCCCAGCAGCCTGTCTGTGTTCATGGCACACTTTGCTCTCCCTCCCCTCGTTCCCTGGGCAGGTTTGCTCATGTTCTGAATCTCCAGGCTTTTCCTCATTTCCAGTCTGCAGTTAAACTGTTCCTGAGCTCTGTACACGCTAGGTCCAGCCCTGCCCTTCCATGGCTGCACACCTGGGGACTCTGGACTGGTTGGGAAGGGTGAGAGTGTCCCCAGAGAGGCCCCTGGAGGTACCTGCTGCTAAACAAAGTGTTTGCTTCACTGAATTGCAGACCCTGGCTAGTTAGGCCAGTTAGTTCATCAGTGGGGGCTGGTTGAGATGGTCGTGTTCCTGCACCAGTACTGAAACAGGTAAACTGAAAACACATTAGCAGCTGCAGAGCACAGAACAGCTGGATAAAAATCTGATGGAGTTTTGTCTGGGAATGATTTCCATGCCCTCAATATGATAATACCAGATTTTGGGTTTCAGATCTGTTACTGGCTTTTTGTGATACCAAGCAGACACTGTTAGACTGAATTATTTGCTGCAAGACTCTGTTGGTCCAGGGCTGAGGGCAGAATATCCTGCCCCTCCCCTCTCATGAACAACTCCAGGCAATATATGAGAGGCAAATTGCAGTGGGGGAAGAAAATCCTGCTTTTAGAGCTGTCCCCACTCCCCTTCCTGTGTGCACTGCGTATTACTCCGCGTGACTCATACAGAACAAAGACAAGCAGGGTTTTAGAGATAATTTCTTCAAAATTTGAGCCTACTTTGATCTCTGCTGCTGACAGAGTCCAGAGTGCCTCCTGTACTGCCCTGGTGGGGTTTGGACCAAGTATGCATATACTGGAGAATTTAAAAGCACAGTGGGGTTCAGCCTCTGTTATCCTGGAGCTGGAAGTAAAGGCAGTCTGGCTGGATGTAGGAAAACAGAAAAATACAGCAGAGAACCCACTCTTGTCAGCAGCAGATTTCATGTGGCAAAGGCTCCCTGAGAAGCTCAGCAGGATCCCAGTGATGCACCTTGGAGATGAGAGCACACCATGTGGGTGGCATCACTGACAGACCTGCTCCCTCCTGGTGTCAGCAGCGTGCTGGGAAGTCTGGGGACCGTCCCTGGGGATGTGGCACCAGGCTGAAGATGCTACAGTGGGATATGCTGGCTCTAGGGCAGTTCTCGAGTGGGAGCAGCCCAAGGCTCCATGAGAAATGCCCTGAGCTGTACTTTCAGGGGTTGGGGCACTTTGTGCCTTTGGCCACCCCCTGAGACCGAGGCTGTGTGATGGGGATGCAGCTGGCAGGACAGCTGGCCTCTGTGCCTCCCTTCACATCTCATGGGTCAGAGGCTGCTTCCAGAGGTGCTCGTTCATGCCCCAGGGGAAAGGTCCTGTTTGAGCACAGAAAACACCCCAGAGCTCCCGGGACACGCAGCAGAAGGGCTCTGCAGACCACAGAAACATGCTCAGGGTGGTGCCTTCAGGCTGCTGGAGCACAAGGATCTGAGCAGCAGCGATTAGCAGCGAAACCAGGCGGCTTCAGGGCTTGTTTTGATTTCTGCTCCATCCTTCCAGCCTAAGGCACTTCGCACACATCAGGGAGACGGCTCTGCTCTCACATCTTGCCAAGTCAATCAGTTGCGTAATGTGAAACCCAGGCAGCAGGAACGTGATCAAGTGCAGAGAAGGGACACATCAAACGCTTGATTGTGGCTCTGGGAGGGGTGAGCCAGGCCTCTCTCTACCCAATTTATCTTTCCCAAACTGCCTTTTGGAGCCTGTTTTGCATCAGCTGCCTGTCACTCTAAATACAGCTGGGAATTCAAGGTGGCTTCCCTGGAGCCCTTGTCTACCAGAAGAGGAGGGGTAAGCACCCCCTGAAGCCCCCGGAGCAATTCAGAGAGCTGAAATGAGCCTGGTCCTCTGCACTGTACTGAAATGGGGCAGGGAGTGCTCGGGGGCTGTGCAGAGTGCAGGGAGAGGCAGAGTGTGCTGAGACAGGTGAGGGAGCACCCTGGCCAAAGGGCTCCACCGAGGGATGGAAATGGCCTTTTTTCTTAAGATCAGGCTTAAACTCAGAGCTCCTGCAGCTTTTGAGAGGTCTCTAGGCAGGAAATCTGGTGAGCTGCAAGTAGATTTTTTTCTGTGTGTCCTCCTGCAGCCAGGAGTACTTTTTGCACCATCTGAAGGAGAGCAAGCACCAGGGATTGGAATATCACAGCAGCCTGAGCTCTTGGTTCCACTCCTGAGCCTTCTGCTCGTCTTTCATCACCAAGTTCTTACAGATTTTACAGATCCACAGTGCTAATTCTAATTCAGGGATCAAGCTGCAGATGCACAAGCCCACATGAGAAGGGACAGAGCCTCTGCACGTGGCAGGAATTGCAGCACCCGAGGGAGAGCCTGAAAACAGACAGGGAGTGCTGCCTTGTGGATGCTGACCTAGAGAATGACAGATGCCCATTCTGTCCCGTGAAAGGTTTGGTGTGATGGCAGGGCATCTGCTGAGCCACACATTTTGGTTGAAGGAAACAGGGTTAAAAGAGGGAGAGCAGCAACAAGGTATGTTGAAGGAAGAGGGGGCAAAAAAGAAATCACTCCAATATGAAACCTTCCAGGCATCTGCCACTGTCACAAGCAATTTGCTTCTTTGCCTAACAAACAGCAAGAGCATTTGCTGTTCAAATCATGTCTGGAAGCTGTGGGAGTATATAACGACAGTAAGGGGCTTCTGGGTTTTCCTGCTCCATTTTGAAATTCATCTCTCATCCTTGTTATATTAGCACTATTTTTAGCAGCTCCTACTCAGAATACAAGTGATTCTCCATGATGCATCTTGAGCACAATATGACAGCAAAGATGGCTGGGTGTCACCAAGCTGAAGAATCATTCTGGAGCCCACGTGTGGCACGGTTCTCTTAGAGATCCCACTGCACTGTCCTAAAGCCCTGGGCTTTCAGCTCAGTGACCTCCCCTGCAGGTCAGCAAGGCCGCTCAGCACATGCAGATGCTCCCTCCAGAGACAGCTGAATGTCCCTGGAGATCCTTGGCTGCTGGACAGTGTTCCCAAGGATCATCTTGTCCAGCTGCTGTGGGACATGTCCTCCTCCTTCCCATGGCTCATCTCGGGGCCTCTCCTCACGGAGTTCCCTGCCCTTTCTGCACATCACTGGCTGTTCTTTCCCTTCTCATGGCCCCAGCCCTTCCCATTCCCAGCTAGCGTGTCTCCATCCCATTTCCCAGCCTGGCCCTGCCTCCAGGGGCACCCCAAGGTGCAGGTGCTCACAGGACAGCAGGAATGCAGCCCTGCAGCACAGGGCAGGACGTGTCCTGTGGAGCAGAGGTGAATGCACAGGGCAGCCTGGCCGTGGTGTGCAGCTCCCAGTGACACAGGGAGAGGATGAGCAATCCCAGGCAGGATTTGCTGGCTGATGGGATGTTGGGTGTGCTGGGATGGCCATCCAGTGCCCTGTGTGACAGCCCAGGGTCTGTGTCCTTTCCAGGTGGGACAAGTCCATTAGGGAAATCTCATGTTAGATTTTGGTGGGTGAGGTTTAGCTGGACTGACTGGGACTGCAGCATTATTTCACAAAATGGGGAGCACCATTTGCCACAAACTGCAATTTCTTATGATGAACAAATAAGATAAACACTCTTTACTTATGGAATATAGAACTCTCTGTGCATGATGACAGTCAATTTTTGTCATGACAATACTGAGCATTGCTACTCCTTTCAGTGTGATGCACATCTTTAGAGCTGGCTTGTCTCTCCAGCGATCAGAGACAGTGTCCTGGAGCTGAACATACTCCATCTGAGGATGTCCAACTCCATAATGTGACTTTCTGGCTCCATTTATTACGTTATCCACTGGAGTATCTCCTTTGATTTTGTGCATTACGTCCTTAGGACCACAAGTCCTCTGTGGATGATCATTTAGGATTGCTGCAGCAGGTGTTGGTCAGACTCCTGTGTGACCCAAGTGATCCTGTGTAAGATGAGCCAGTTATACTGGAGGCTTGATTCAAAACACATGTAGAAGCTCATATTTCTTCCCTTCGTGTTAAAACTTATTTCTAGCTGGAACACCAAAGCATGGATGTGCCTTGGGATAGCAGCTCACTGCTGAGCCAGTAATTGCAGCCTTTAGCATCCAGCCTGCATCTGGAGTACCAGAAAGACTGGTTTCAGAAGAGACACTAAAATCTCAGCCACTTGCATCCTGCTGAGGAGTTCAGAAGGATAAAATGTAACAACATGAAGCAATTATTTTTTATTTTTTTTTTAAAAAGCAGAAGTTTCTAAATGATAAGGCATCCAATGTTGTCCCTCTGAGCATCAGCTGCAGGGTACAGCCGTGTACCATATTCCACAGATTTTCCTCACAGCTCTTTCTCTATCTGTTTTTAAAATCTTCCTCTGTGGCACAGTGAAACTCAGGTCTACTCGGATTTTCAGCACTCCTGCAAGAGATATTTTAAATGGCAAGGTGTCCTGACAAAGCAGGGCTCAGCAAGCAGTGTCTGTTTTCCAGAAGGCTCTGCACGTCTGCTGTACAGGGTGAGCAGTCCTGTGGCAGCCAGTCCCTGCAGCAATTCACATTTTCCTGGGGTACCAATTCCACATTTTTGCTGCACTGGATGTTTGCCACTTGCAATTTCATTCCTCTGAGTCACCTCCAAGACAGAGGTCAAGAAACTCCAGGCAAGGATCAATCGCTGTCAGCGTTTTCTCTTCTCCCTGTTTGTGGGGTTTAAACTGGCTGCACATCAGGGCCGGCTGATCCTTTGGATAAGTGGCACCTTTTAGAATTGTCCCTCAGGCTGGGGCCACATGAAGATCTTTTACTTCTTCTCAAGCCAGCCCAGCCGTGTATGCAGCCCGCTGGCATCACAGGGTGCCTTTGAGAAGGCTCTGTCTCTCTGCTGCAGCTGCTTGTCCTCACTTTTGTGTTCCCTTAGCCTGAAATCAGGCTTCTTGCCACTCCATCCACAGGCTTGTCAGATGTCACCTTTTCAATAGCAGCATCCCTTGGGACAGATGTCACCTTTTCAATAGCAGCATCCCTTGGGACAGGCACTGACAGATGCTAGCTGCCTCCAGCTGCCTTTTGTGAGCGGCTTTAGAGACCTCACCAATTAAACTGTGACCCGAGCAGTGAGAGCTTCCCCAGGACACAGAGCCATGGCCTCACTCACAAAATGTGCCCTGGGCTCTGCACAGCTCAATAAAGCTCCAGCTTTTACCCCCTGGCACGGACCTTGTGCTACAGCACCCCTGCTCCTGCTAAGCTGCCACTGCAAAGATAAAAGGGAAGGGAGTGAGAAGGGTCCGTTTAGGACAGTAGATCCCACTACATCTGCAGCAATGAAAGATTTTGTTTTGTGCCTTGTAACTTCTCATCCTGCAGTGCGTGTCTGGCAGAAGACAGCTCACTCACATTGCAGGGCTGGGTTTTTAAAGCTGGAGAACAGGAGCTGCTGCACAGCTGGGTTGCTAGGGTGCAGGAGGCACGAGGAGTGGTTTTGTTGCACACCGTACATAAAGACATCTTCATTTCTGACGCATCAACTCTCTTCCTTCCTCCCTTTATGCCTCCTCCTCCTCCTCCTCCATTCCTTGGGGTGAAGCAGAGGCCCCAGGAGTGAGCGGTGTGTGCTGGCTGTGAGCAGCCGGGGACTGAAGGGCCCCACAGGCCCCACCATGGCCCAGCATGGCTCAAAGGGGCTTTCCCAGAGAAATCAGGCACTGCAAACAGCTCCTGCAGAGCAGGAACACACCCAGAAATGGGGATTTAAATAAACAGCAGCTCGGTGTCCATCGCAAAGACAGCGAGTGTCTCCCTGCCTGGGGCGACACAGCCCTGGGAATGACCCACACGGTCTTGTAGCAGCTAAGGGCCGCTGGCTTGCACTAAGATTCTTGTTGGAACAGGCCAAAGAGCTCTCAGGACAAAGAGTGGTTCTCTCCCATTCATTTTAAGATAGAACCATACTGGAAATAAGCCACACTTTCTGATTTTCCCCACAGCTTTTCCCAGGAGCAGCCGGAAGGCCAGGACTGGGACTGGGGCACTTTTCAGTGGGTTAAGGACGGGCTGGGTGGCCCAGGGATGGTGGTGACTGGAGTTCTGTGGTCAGTGGAGCTCCCAGGGGTCACTGCTGGGACCAGTCCTGTTTAACATCTTTATCAATGATGTGCAAGAGGTGATTGAGTGCACCCTCAGCCAGTTCACAGACACCAGGCTGGGTGGGAGTGCTGGAAGGCTCTGCAGAGGGATCAGGACAGGCTCCATGAGCCAAGGCCAGCTGAATGAGGCTCCTCAAGGCCAGGTGCTGGCTCCTGTGACACGCTCCAGGCTGGGGCAGAGGGGCTGGGGAGCTGCCCAGCAGAAAAAGACCTGGAGCTGCTGGTCAGGAGTGGGTGAACGTGAGCCAGCTGTGCCCAGGCGGGCAAGAAGGCCAAGGGCATCCTGGCCTGGATCAAAAATGGTGTGGCAGCAGCACCAGGGAAGGGATTGTTCCCCCTGCACTGGGCACTGGTCAGGCCACACCTCAAGTGCTGCTTCCAGTTCTAGGGAGAACTTTCTCACTACAAGAAAGGCGCTGGAGCAGGTCCAGAGAAGGACAGTGAAGGTGCTGAAGGCTCTGGAGAACACAAGTCTATGAGGAGGAGCTGAGGGAGCTGTGGGTGTTCAGCCTGGAGAAAAGGAGGCTCAGGGGTGACCTTATCACTCGCTAGCACTGCCTGACAGGAGGCTGTAATAGGGTAGGGGTTGGTCTGTTCTCCCAGGTAACCAGTGCCAGGGTGAGAGGAAATGGCCTCAAGCTCCACCAGGGGACGTTCAGTCAGGACACCAGGGAGAATTTCTTCACTGAAAGGGTGGTTAAAGATCAAAGCCCAGGGAAGTGGTGAAGTCACCATCACTGGAGGTAGCACTCAGTGCTATGGTTTAGTTGGGATGGAGGCGCTTGGTGAAAGGTTGACCTCGGAGATCTTTTCCAACCTTAACGATTTTTCATGATTAGTGTGGTGCCCCAGGAAGGGGTGAGCTGTCCAGTCACAGCTGTTCACCTGCTGATGAGTGCAGGAGCACGATTAGCATGGACAGTAGCAGGCACATTGGAAAAGGTGGTGACATCATTGATACCAGCTGACATGATCTAATGGAAAAAGAGACCTTTTCTAATGAGCTTAATAGTTTTTTCATGAGGAAGTTATGGTGGTGAAATAGATTTATAAGTGAATATGATATGCTATCAATATTTGGCTTAAAGTGTCATAAAATCCATATTAAATGCACTAAAAGTGTCTAAATGAGGCATTTCAAAGTGGTTTTTGTATTGAGAAAGCATCAGTGAACAACCATATGTTGACTGGTTTGTGGTGCAGTGTTATTCAAACTGTCTTAGTGATTAGCAGGAAATGTTTAAAGGGCTGTTAATCAAAATGGATGAGGAGACAGAGATTCGGGAAATTGGAAGGTAAGTTACTCAAATAATAGATTTTCCTGTGGTCTGATGGCCATGGAAAAAGAACAATAGCCAGACAAAACAAAACAAAACAAAACAAAACAACCCCAACCAACCAATCAAATGAAAAAGAAACCCACAAAAAAAAAAAAATCACACCAAAAAACAACACTTAGCAAATCCAATCCAGGAGAGGAAAAAAACTCATTTGGGCTGAACAAGATTCTTCCTTTGACACAAGCTGAAATATTTTTTCTGGGTTGTAACAGGACAAGTAGGCAGCTCAAAACCTTGGGGTTGAAGCAAAGAAAGAAAATACACCTCCCACCTCTCGCTCAGAATGACGAGGAAATTCCAAGCCCTTAGAAAAGACAAAAGGCCTGAGCTGCAGGTGCACATACAGGTAGGACACAAGTGAGAGCACGGGGGAGTTGTCTGGATTGCAGATTTGGTTGTATGAACTGTGTGGAGCTAAGGGAGGTTCCAGAGGAACGTGCTAACGTGTACAGAGCATCCTTTCAGAGGAGAGCAGGCTCACCAAGGAACTCTGACAGCAAACTAAAGCTGCTTTGCCTTCAGGAGCTCCGTCTTGCCGTGTGCATGCAGGGCAGGAAGGGGACTGGGCCAGCCTGGAGGGACATCCACAGAGGTTTCTGTGTGAGCAGCCAAGTTCCCATACTGCAGCAGGGTGACCCATCCCTCCTGCCTGGCTGATGTGGGAGGAGATGGCCTCTCCTCGGGCCACCTCTGGGGGCTGGCCACGGGGGCCAGGCAGTCACACAGCCACTGCAGAGCCATGGGAAAGGACAATTCCCTCAGAGCCTGCTGTGGGACAGTGCTTCTGGCTGGGGAGCCCTGTGGGGCCGAGTGTGGCCTCTCCGTGTGTCTCTTAGGGAGGTCAGGCTGCACTCAGTGCCCTGGGACAGGAAATGTGGCTGCTGCAGTGTCAGGCACGGACACGTGCTGAGCTCATCCATCCCAGCTCAGACCACAGTGGTCCTTCCAGGGCTCTGCTCCCAGCTCTCTAGCTGAATTCACTCAGTCCACACGCCTGCGTGGGTAAGCTGCAGCCCTCGGTGCTGGAAGGGAATCTTACCTGCTACCAGGTGTCCTACAGAAAATATCAGCGGTGGGTGCTTGCACTGGAAGGGTTTTTGTGCAAAGAGTGCTTGGGGATATGGAGAAAGCACTTTGAGAAATTCAGCAGTCCAGATCCCCTGCCCACAGCACTGGGGACACTCACCTGGGCAGGAATGTCACCAAAGTGGCTGCATGTGGAGCCTGGGGGCTTGGGGACCAGTGCCAGCCCGGCTGGTGGCAGCTGTGTGGGAGCTGAGTGGATGTGGATGGCCATGGCAGAGGTGTGCAGTGCTCTGCTGTGACCTTCCCTCGCCCCTCCCCAAGGTGCCCCTGGCTCTGTGGCAGTGATGATGGCTCCCAGCCCCTGCAAGGCAGGTGGGGGAGGCAGCGTGGCCCTGGCCCAGCAGCACATCCTCGCAGCCCTCCCGGTTCCCAGTGACACACAGCAGCGGATCTTCCCGGCCCACGGCAGCTGCTCTGGGATGGGAAGGGAAGGCACTGGGCCGGGAGGGCAGCAGCCTGTGGCAATGGCCACGGGAGCACAGCGCTCCCCGTGCTCCCTGCCTCCTCCCACGGGCTCCCACGGGCTGCAGTGGAGCCCAGGGACACATCCCACGCGCTCGTGTGACGCTCTTCCCTGGCAGGGAAAGCTCCTGTTCAGAGCCTCATCTTCAGCTGCTCGGGATGAGCAGGGGTGAGGAGAGGGGGTGAGGGATGCCACGGTGGGTACCACAGGCCTTTACAATCGTGCTGGCTCCAGAGAGTCCCTGGGTGCCTCGGGAGAGCCCCTGGGTGTCTCAGGAGAGCCCCTGGTGCCTCCAAAGCACCACACACCCCAGGGATGGCCCAGTCCCATCCCAACCCTGCATCCCAGTCCCATCCCAACCCTGCATCCCAGCCCCATCCCAACCCTGCATCCCAGCCCCATCCCAACCCTGCATCCCAGCCCCATCCCAGCCCTGCATCCCAGCCCCATCCCAACCCTGTATCCCAGCCCCATCCCAACCCTGCATCCCAGCCCCATCCCAACCCTGCATCCCAGCCCCATCCCAGCCCTGCATCCCAGCCCATTCTCAGCTCTGAGTTCTCCCCCAGCAGGTGAAGCAAGCCAGGGATGACGTGCCAGGCGTAAAACATGGCATGAGCTGCCGCTTTGCTAGCTGGCAGGGAGGAGGAGGAGGAGGAGGAGGAGGAAAATTTGATGTTGAGCACAGCACAGCCTGTACCCTGGGAGAAGAGGCCTGCCTGTGATGGTGGGAGATGGAAGGGGAGACTTTAGATTGGAGACCAGCTGGAGCAGCTGAGAGGATATTAAACTGCAAGAGCTGGGAAACACAGCTTAGAGGAGAAACAGTGCACAAACCCAAACTCCTCTCATAGGGGCCAGGCTGAGCCAGTCAGTGTTAATGAACTGGAAAAAGGGAAATTTCAACTGCAGCACTTCTAGGAGACTCCATGCCTGGGCCAGGGAGGATGGTCTTAATTGCAAAGCCCTTTAGGCTGGCTGTTGTGATTGCAGTGCCAGAAATTCCGATTACAGCCTGCTCACAGAGAAGTTGGGAAATGCAGAAGGTGACCTGATGTTGTCAACACCATCATCTGAGTGTTGTTACAGCCATGCAGTAAATGTGCTTGCAATCCACAGAGAAGTGTGACATTCCTAAATCCGGCTCTGCAACATTTTGCAGACAAACTGCAGAGTTTTGTGTTCTGCACAGAAGTTCCTTGCCCCAGCAAGCAGCCTTTGGGACCTGCCTGAGCCAGAGCTATAACCTTGCCAGAGAGAAGGACAAGGTTAGAGTTTGCAAACACCTTGATTTGTGTCAGCCAGATGAGCTCTTGAATTGTTTAAATGTCACTGCACAAGTTTGATAGTCAAATTAAATTAATTAGATATTTAGTAAACAATTAGTTACGTTTTTTTCTGTTTGCCATATTCTGCCCTTCGACTTCTCCCCAAAGAGAAGACACCAGAGAGTCCAGGAACCAACTCTGCCAGTGCTCAGCTGCTGCCTACAGATGCACCCAAGTGCTGTCAACTCACCAGCTAAAGGAGGAGGACATTCACTCAGCTGAGGTTTTACACTGCCCTGAGCTGGAGCTGATTTTCAGTCTGAACAGGGCAGGACTCGCAGGCACGTTGCCTCAGGTTTGGCAGCAGCACAGTCACACTCCTACAAAAGCCTATTCCAGTTAATTAGAGCGTTGCCTTTCAGCACAATTAATGATCTGAGAGGATGCAGCGTGCCGAGGGAGGTAAACTCTCCTGGCCTTTGGACTCTGTGCTGCTGGCTGGAGGCTTCAGGGACACAGGAGGGAAAGGCTCATCCTGCAGGTTCAGCAAAGCACCGGGAGGTTTCTGGGAGAGGGATGCAGCAGGGGGTGGTGTGGGCAGGCAGCCTGCTGCTAATCAGGGGCTCCTTTATCTCTCAGCAGGAGCAGGACTGGAGATGCAGCAGCCCATATTCACGGCCGTCTGCCCAAAGCCTTCCCCTCTGTGATGAGGATGGTGCAGGCTGTGCTGAGCTGCAACTCGATAAATATCAGCCAATTCTCTCTGTCCCTAGAGGGGCAAGTGCCTTCTGCACCATCCAAGGGCTGAGGAGAGGGAGCTGAAATCGCTCCCTTCTCCTTGGAGCTAGAGCAGAGCCAGGGCAGGGCAGACACCCCTGCAGGTGTCTCGTGGCTTCATTCTTCAGCACAAAGTACCCTCAGAACTGCTTCAAAGGCTTCTCTGGGCAGGCACAGTTAAGCCTTTTATTTTAATTAACCATCTTTCCTTGGGGATACCAGAGTCCCAAGGTCTGGCTTTTCATTTTGCAAATACAAATGGAGAGAAGGTGTTGCAGTGATACCCATACCTAAGGCAGATGTGCTGCCAACATCCTAAATTCCTTTTTTTCCAGGCATGTACGTGAGCTGTCCTCAGATCTCTGTGCTGAGACATGCACATTTTAATTCCAATAGCGCTTAGCACACCCCACCACCCCGAGCTTTTTTTGCAGCCTCACCAAAAATATATATTCACATGACTCTAGAATAAAACTGGAAAGTCTCATCTGCCTGGGTAGTTCCCTGGTGAATTTACATTCTTCTTTCCTTAAGAGCTCTATTTTCTTCATTTGTTGGGATTACAGTAACCTTTTCTGTTTAAAATTTTTGTCCCTTTTTTGATCCAGGTTACTTTAAATAGCAGAGGAAAGGAAATTAACAGAGGAACCGGCAAAGCTCATCTCGCTTCTCAGAACTGATTCTCTGACCTTTTTTCCTGTCTGTGTTCCCCCCCACCCCACCCCCCGAAAATCTGCTTTTCATCTGCATCATTCCAACCTCCTGCAACAGAGGAAGTCCCCGGAGCTTTTTGAGCCCTTTTAAAAGAATCCCCCTCTGCAGGCAGACACCGAGCTTCGTTTCTGGTAAGGTTTTCAATCTCTCACCCTTTGTCTGTGTTTTATACGTCAGCCTGTTCCTCCTGGGTGGGCAGGAAGGGGCCGGGTGCTGCTGCTGACTCCTGACTGGGTCACCCAGCGCTGCCGGGCTCGCCTATAAAACACAGCGCGGTCCCGCAGCCGCCGCAGCCTCTCCTCCTCCTCCTCCTCCTCCTCCTCCTCCTCCTTGTTTTTCCTGGAATACTCATCCGACCTCGGCAGCAAGATGTGCAAGGGACTCGCTGCGCTGCCAGCCACTTGCTTAAAAAGGTACTGTTTATTTCTGAGCATCTGCTGATGGTCTCGCTAGCCGGAGACACGCTGATGCATTGGGAGGACAGATCTGGCTCTGATTATTCTGCGAGATTAGAGATAAATGATTGCTGAGAGGCTTTTGTGTTTGGGGTTTTTTTTTCAGCTAGAAGCAGAATTGCAGAAAGCTGTGGGATCTCTAAAGCCTTTCTTGCCATCATCCCCATCATCAAATCCGGCGGCTTTTAGCGTTGAGATGTTTTGATATTCCTGTCAGCTGCTTCTGCTGCAGTCTTCGCACCCCTTCTCTCCCTTGACTCCTCTCTGCTAAATTTTCTTGACTCTTTTAATGGGGAAGCAAGGCAGACAGGATGAAAATTAAGGATTATCGCCTGAAATGCATTTCAGAGGCAGAAATGCAGCCTGGCAGGAGCAGGGACCCGTGTGCCAGCAGGCAGGGATGTGGGGCACGCTGGCTCTGGCTGCGGCACCAGCCGGGCTGGGATCGGCCTGAGCCCCCTGGGTGATGCTGAGGGGCCAGGCTGGGCTGTTTGGGGCACAGTGGGGCTGTTTGGGGCACAGTGGGGCTGTTTGGGGCACAGTGGGGCTGTTTGGGGCACAGTGGAGCTGTTTGGGGCACAGTGGAGCTGTTTGGGGCACAGTGGGGCTGTTTGGGGCACAGTGGGGCTGTTTGGGTCACAGTGGGGCTGTAGCCCAGGGCACAGTGGGGCTGTTTGGGCACAGTGGAGCTGTTTGGGCACAGTGGGGCTGTTTGGGTCACAGTGGGGCTGTAGCCCAGGGCACAGTGGGGCTGTTTGGGCACAGTGGGGCTGTTTGGGGCACAGTGGGGCTGTTTGGGGCTCATCACACATTGTGTGGTGCCCAGCAGGACTGTGGCCCTGCAGGACCTGGCTGCAGCCCGGTGTGTGGGATCAGCAGAGCAGAGCCTGCACAGCCCCAGACGTGCCCTCGGCAGCACAGCCTGCCCCACAGCCCAGCACCAGGGGTCTCTAGGCTGGCATGAGCCCTCCTGGAGGGCTGGCACTCCCTTTCAGGTGCTCTGGGGCCTGGAGATGGCCAGGAGGGAGGCACAGAGCTCCCTTCCCATCCAGCCCATCCCAGCTCGTGCGGGTCTCGGGAAGGCAGCGCTGCCTTTCTGCCCACTGGTGCCACCAGCAGCTCTCCTGAGGCTGCTGCCCACAGCTGTGCAGTGAGTTGGGAAAACGTGAGCTGAGACTCAGATGGCTCCCATCTGGAGCATAAAGCTTCCTGCTCATGGTTGGATTTGAAAACAGGTGCTGAAAATACAAGGAAAAAGTGTTGACACTTCCAGTTGGCAGGAACATTTGATGAGGATAAAAAGAAATTTGAAAAAATGCAAGGAAGAATAGTTCATGTCTTTTAAACACCTCTGTGCAGGATTCCCAGGGAAACCCCTCTCTCCCAGCTGTGGGACTGGCTGCAAGCAGCAGTGTCTTGTTCCCTCCTGCTGCCACCCTTCTGCAGACCTGAGCACTCTCCTTCTCCTGGGCAAGGAGCACGACAGCGCCAGGCAGCCCAAGCCTGGCAGCCCAGAGCCCCTCCACGTGTGCCTGGGCAGAGCCTGGATGGTGGTGGTGGTCACAGGCACCCTGCTCTGAAGCAGCTGTGAGCTCCCTTTGCTCTCCCTGAGCGCTGGAGCTGCGAAGGGAACATTTCTGAGGCAAGCAGTGAGATCAGCTATGGCCAGCACGCCTGGCAGGGTGCTGGAGCAGAGAGCAGAGCTGGGAGGATGAGCAGCTACTGGAGCCCTGTGCCACAGCCTCTTGCTCTTTCCCAGGCTGGGGAGAGGGAGAGGAATTTCCTGCTTTAAACTACAGCTGTACCCTGGAGCAGGCCAGGGCTTGTGCCCCTGAGCAAGCAGGAGTGGTTTGCCCACCCCTCAAACTGGAAGGAAACCAAGAGAGGTGCCAAGGACACTATCAGCTGCATATCTAGGAGCTGCTGAGAGGAAATCATTGTCCTGAGCATGCTGGAAGGTGGAACAGAATTAGGGATGAATCTTCAGAGGAGCTTTCCTTGGAGCAAGGGAGCAGCTTGCAGTCAGGGTGGGCTGGTTGTGGTGAAGCTCTTGGCTCATCCCCTGATCTCACCCCACAGTCTTGCTCCAAGCCCTTTGCTGTGTGTCATGGGCTTACTGGGGTGGTCTGCCATGGCCCTGCAGTTCCTGTGGCTGGCTGGGGAGGTGGGGAGGTGGCAGGGGCTGCAGAAAGGATTAGTGAGGGTGTCAGAAGCACACGCTGGCAGCTGGGCAGACCAGCTCCAGGAGAGATGACACACACAGCGTGGTGCTGCTTTTCCATCGCAATATTTTCACTGTAAACAGTCAGAAAACAGCAGCTTCTCCCCCTTTGCCACCTGCTCCCAGGCTGATGACCTCCTCAGCAAGAAGCTGTTGAACAGGAGAAATGACTTCTCTGGCATTGCTGCATCTGTCTAGAAATAAAAATGCACATTATGTGATGAGTGGAAAATCAGCCCTGGAGTCCCTGTCAGTGACCTGCATTTGTGTCACTGAGTGATGCTGGAGGAGCCTGTGCAGTGAGGAGGCTGCAAGGGGAGTGCAAAGTCTTCATCTCCTCCTTGGTTTTTTGCTTTCAGTGCCAAAGACATGAAGCACCGTCTGGGCTTCTTGCTGCAGAAGTCAGATTCCTGTGACTACAGCTCTTCCCAGGGCAAGAAGGAGAAGGTATCTGCAAGCCAGAGGTAAGAGCAGGTGCTGTCACCTGTCTGGCTATCTAATCCCAGACTGGCTGCAGCATGTTGTTTACTCCTCCAGTAGTGTTTCTGCTGCTGCTTCCCAGTCCTTCCTGAGCACCTGTGCTTGGATGTAGTGTGGGAACAGCCCTGAGGTGTTGACAGTCCTGTCAGCTGGCCATCCACACCTGAGGACTCCAATTTCCATGAAGAATGCTGAGCTAGAGGTCCCTTCCTGCCACCACTTCTGTGATTCCATAGGAATGAGCACAGGGGAGGGTGTGTACAGTGTCCTGTGATGGGGAATGATCCATTCCAGACCCAGTGCAACCAGACCCATTGCAGGATCAGCATCCCTGCCTCTTTGAGCTGCATTTGTGCAGTGGTCCACACAGCTGCACAGAGGTGTAGGCACACAAAACAGCCTGCAGCCTGTCAGGGCATCTCTGCTCTCTCCAAAGAGGACTCCAAAGGGCAAGGTTTCCTCCTGGAGCAGATGAGCCCTAGGGTGTTCCAGGATGAGGGAGGGGATGAGTGCAGGAAGTGCTCCCTGTGTGTTTCTAGTTCCCACATTCCTCTCTTGCACATAGCTACTGTTACCCTGACAGGTTAAAGGAATCAGCCCTTTGAGTTATTCCAGCTCTGTGCTCCAGCAAGAGATGCAGCCAGGCAAAAAATAAATATGAATTCCATGGCAATTTTTCCAGGAAAATTCATTTCTAGCCCATGGTTGGTGATGAGGATTGCAACCCCAGATTCCCATGAGTTAGATCTGGGATCCCTGGAGGTATCTGTTAAACAATCTGCTATTTCATTCTCAGTCTCTCGTGTATGCTCTTAAAAGAATCAGGGAAAAAGATTCTCTAGTGGTGCTGAGAAACAAAATTTGTCTTTTCTGCACTCCCTTTTACTCAGGCCTGTGTTTCTCCCTTTGTCTCCTCCTAGGCTTAGCCAAGAGGAAGTCAGAAAATGGGCAGACTCTTTGGAAAACTTGATCCATCATGACAGTAAGTGAAGAGGGCCCTTTGGCTGCCTGCAGAGCATGTGTGCTGTGAGCAGCCCCAGGAGGGGACATGGGACATTATCTTCTGGCTCTTAGGGGCACACAGGAGCTCCCCTGGCCACACAGACCTCGGGGAGGGGTGGGGATCCCTTGCTCAGGCCCAAGGGTCAGTCCCAATGTGTTGTGAATGTGGTTTTGGCCTGCTGAGTTGGAGATATTATTTGTCATTATCTCCCATGCTGAGCCCATGGGAGACTTTGTCTTCCCATCAGCTGTGGGCTAAACTGTTGTCCTTGAGGTTTCCTTCACATTGTTCCCATGGTCTGAGACTCTGTGGAGCGTGCTGGCTGTCTCCTCGAGTCCTCCTGGGAGCTCACGAGCTGCCTGTGTGCCCCTGGCAGGGATGGGGAGCAGGCAGATGGGCCTCCTGTGTGACATC
>NW_015379264.1:287718-288368 GCF_001522545.3 Parus major | reverse complement strand
TGGCAGCTCGTTCTCTGGGAAGGCCCCACAGTTCCTGTTTGCTGGGGCTCAGGGCCCAGCTCTCTCTCCTCACCCGTTTCCCTTTGGACAATCCGTAGGAGGGCTGGCTGCTTTCCGTGCTTTCCTCAAATCTGAGTACAGTGAGGAAAACATCGAGTTCTGGGTCAGCTGTGAGGAGTACAAGAAAACCAAGTCCCCAGCCAAGCTCAGCCCCAAGGCCAGGAAGATCTATGATGAGTTCATCTCGGTGCAGGCCACCAAAGAGGTATGTGCACTGAACTGAGCATTCCTCGGGCAGAGGCACCACCCTGAATTCTGAAGCAGCAGCACAGCAAGCAGATTTCACTCTTGTGGTTTCACAAGAGATGAAGGTTCTGCTTCCCTGCCAGTTAGCAAGGCCGTGGTGGGGTTTTTATTGATTTTATATTAAATTTGGATAGAGAGAAGGTGTGTTTAGTTACAGCCACGTGGCCATCCCGTGTGCACGCTCAAAGGGGAGAGGTCTGTGATCCCAAAGTTTCAGCTGCTCCTGTGCAGTCTGAGTTTCCTGGCTGGCAGTGTCCAGAGGGATGTGTCAGTCTCCCCTGACAGCTCTTCTGGTAGCAGGGATGCACTGGTTCCCAGCCTCTGCTGGGGAACAGATAACAGAT
>NW_015379264.1:279819-287443 GCF_001522545.3 Parus major | reverse complement strand
CAGATAACGGGTAACAGATAGCGGATTACAGATAGCAGATTACAGATTGGAGATAGGAGATAGCAGATAGCAGATAGATAGCAGATGATAGCAGATTACAGACAGCAGATTACAGATAACAGATTACAGATAACAGATTACAGATAACAGATAACAGATAGCAGATTACAGATAGCAGATTGCAGATAGCAGATAACGGGTAACAGATAACAGATAGCAGATTACAGATGATATCAGATTACAGATAACAGATTACAGATTCTGGGCTGTCAAACAGCCATTTCAGACAGCTGCTCACTGAGCACACATGGTACAGAGACACTTGGATCCTCCCCTTCCTATTTCACCTTCTGGGACAGGTTCTACTGACACTGTCCCTTTGGCCCCCAGGTGAACTTGGATTCCTGCACACGGGAGAAGACGAGCCACAACATGCTGGAGCCGACACTGTCCTGCTTTGATGAGGCTCAGAGGAAAATATTCACCCTCATGGAGAAAGATTCTTACCGCCGCTTCCTCAAGTCCCCTTACTACCTGGACTTGGTCAGCCCGCCTGGCTCTGGATGTGGGCCCGAAAACTGCAAAAGAAACCACGCTCACAGCTTAGACTGCAACTCCAACATCATCTCCCAGTGCGCCTGAGCCCGCAGCAAGGCAGGGCCGGGCCCTTGCAGAATGTATGGCAGCAAAAGCATTCATTGGCATGAAGCAACAGAGCTGTCTCCAGTAGCTGTCTAATGTCCCGTTGTACCCATGTCATGCAACAGCCAGCATTTGTAACCCAATCCAGGCTCAGTGTGTGCAGCAAACCCTCCTCTGAGGTCGGTGTAGGGCCGCTGGGGTCTGTGTGTGGCAGGAGCTGGGGGCAGTCGCTGTGTGAGCCCTGAGAGCCCGGGAGGCTGCTGGGGAGCTGTGCCAGCCCTGGCACTGCCCACAGGGGGACCAGAGCAGCCGGGTCACGGCTCCTGGGTGGCTCCCAGACAGCTGTGGGCACAGAGGAAGCCGAGGGAAGCGCTGGGGACCGTGATCTCCCCTTTCCAATCTGCAAAGGGTTAGGTGAAAAGGGCTCGCTGTTCAAAGCTCCCAAGTGTCCAGGCTGCCAGGAGAGTTTGCTCAGAGCTCAGGCTGTGCTGCACTGCAGTACCAGGCACAGGAGGAGCTCCTGCCCTTTCTGAAGGGAGACCAGAACTTTTCGGGACAGCCTCCCTCGGTCGTCACAGCCACGGTGTCAGGGAAGCTCAGCCTCCCTCGGTCACCACGGGAAGCTCTTCCCTCTCTAGCACCACGTTCATGCTGGCCAAGGACCTTTCCTAGGGCTGAGCAGAGCTGTCACTTTTGGGAGGCTCATTATTTCCTAAGCTATTAATTGTGACCTTCACGCTCCCAGGTTAAATCCTCCAGCAGAGCAGAACAGAAACGTGTTCCTTCTCTGGCAGACAGCTGTGTGTTCCTTCTCTGGCAGACAGCTGTGTGTTCCTTCTCTGGCAGACAGCTGTGTGTTCCTTCTCTGGCAGACAGCTGTGTGTTCCTGGCTCCAGGGGTGCCATTTGGATCCAGCTTTGCCTGTCCTGGCTTGTGAGGAGCAGTTTGTGAGGGAATAGGACCACAATATCTGAGGAGGAAAGGCCCTGCTTGGGAGTACTTGAAAATGTTGGAGTTTTTGAAGGTGTTATTTATGTATTTCAGCAGTAGCATGGCTCACTTTTCCTGAGGATGGTAGGAGCAAAGTGTCTGTCCCATGACTGCTCCGGGGCTTTGCCAGAAGGCAGCTGATGTGTTAATTACAGTGCTGAGACACGGCTTTGCTGTGGCTTTGGCACTGCAGGGGCAGCAGGGGAGGCAGCACCAGGTGTCTCTGTCCCCCAGCCTTGGTCTCTCCTTCACCAGCTATTGCTGCTCTGGCCACTGCATCCTGTGCTCTGCATCCCAGCCCAGACAACAGCTCTCACACCGGGGTTTTGGCATGGCAGGAGGAGGCTGTGGCTCTCCAGGCCCATCGAGAAACTTCTATTTTAACATGTGCTTTATTTTGTATTTATGCAGTGTACTGACACCTATCACCATGCATGTTCAGCTAAGAGATGGAGAGGCTTGCTGAAGCTCTGAACATGGCCAAGCATGTGGCTATGTTTTATTTTCCCCTGGTACTGGGAACTCTTGGTAACTCTTGCAAAAACTGTATGGATATTTAAATATTGATGAATGCAGTCTAAATAAAAACGTTTGCGTTAGTCCCTTCTAAAATGCCATTGTGTGAACAAAAGAAAATGCTCAGGGATCCAGTTCATTGGACAAGGCTGCTCTGAAAAGTTGTGTGAAAGTTATGTTACAAGTGGCCTCACTAAGAGATTGAGTCACAGAAAGATGAAACAGCTGATGGAACAACACTTACATCCTTCAGACACCTTCAGCACCACGAGCCTGGGGGACAGGGGCTTTTTATGGGTGTGACCTTGGCTGGCCATCAGCTCAGCATGGGGATTAGCCACTCTCACCAAGGGCCTGGGCTGAGTGTGAGGCTCCCCTTGGCAGCTTTGGAGCAGGGAAGCCCACTCAGGGCGCCCTTCCCTGATGCAGGTGCTTTGCAACCCTGAGCAGACAGAACAAATTTTATCTGGAAGCTGAGGCTGTCCCTGGGCTGTGCCCTGGGAGTGCAGAGAGCAGGGCTGGCCCTTATCAGCCCCTGGGGCAGGAGCTGACCCTGGGAGCCCGAGGCAGCAGAGGGGCTGGGGGTCCTGTGCTGCCCTGGCCTTGCAGTGTTTTCTGTGCATCAGCCCCCTGGGGTGATTCCCTTTCCAGTTTACTGAGAAACCACTGCATCATTGTGGCAGAAGCTCTCAGAGGCTCTTGGTCTTGCCAGGGCTTTGGGGCACGAGTTTTGGGCGTGCTCTGCAGTGGGTAAGGAAATGCTGCACCTTCAGTACAAAGAGCCAAAATGAAGAGTCCTTTGAGACAGTAGCAGAAATACATGTTTATGTGTGGATTACTGAGTGGTACATGGACATGGGTTAACACAACTCCTCCCATCCTCCCCACATGAATATCTGCAGTGGAAATCCCGTGGAGAACTCCAGACTGAAAACCTGCAGGGTGTGAGGAGCTGATGTCACCCTCTGCCTTTGCTCCAGCCATTGGCCACAGGGTGCAGCACCCTCCAGGGAGTGACCAGGGCCTGAGGGGAGCCTGGTGGGCTCTGGGACACTCTGGGCCACTGGGCTTTGGGCAGCCCTGGCAGAGCCCAGCAGGGCAGGAGCTGGGTGCTTCACCCTGTGATGGATGAGGTGCGAGGCTCCGCGTCGCTGAGGTCACCATAAAACACACATCAAACCATCTCCTGCTGTTCCCCCGGGGGATGCAGCTGCAGGGAGCCCTTTTCCACACGTGCCCGTGGCAGGCAGCGGGTGCCAGGGTGGCGTGGAGGCAGTGCCTGGTGCCCCACGGCCCTGGCTGCAGCGTGGGGTTGCCTTGCCCCACGGCAGAGATCGGGGTCCCTCGGGATCTGCCTCCTGCACCTGCCCAGTGCCAGGGTGGCACAGAGCCCGCGGGCACAGCGTGGTTCTGGAGGATGCACCTTTGTTCTCGCTCGGCTGGATGGCCCTGGTTTCCCTCAGGAGGGTCTGGGACCACACAAACCCCACACACATCCCCTCTGTGATGGACCCCGAGCACCACATCCAGAAACTCTGCTTTTTGTCTCTCTGACTCAGGGAGTTGGGATGCCCATGTTACAAGTATATGTGTGTATATATGTTACGTGTATATATGAATACAGGAGTACATGTTGTGTTTATATACTGCTATATATCCCAAATTTCATGAGAGCTAGAGTGATAAAATACATGAAGTATCTCATACCAGAAATATGGTTGGCATCAGCCCGATAGTAAATACCTCTGTGCCTGTGGAAAGCTGGGCCATGGGGCTGGTACAGGTGTTGCCACCTTTCTGGGCAAGCCTGCTCGAGTAATTAGCCAAATGACCCTTCTACACAAACACAACTTCCCTAGAGCTCCCAAATGCTTCGGTGGCCACATTTCCTGGCCACCCAGTAGGTCACTGGCAGCCCTCAAAGTAGACTTCCAGCATTTTAGCAGAAATTGAGCCAGGGAGGGATTTCCAACAGAGCTGTTTTGTCTCTCCTGAATCCAGCCTGCACCTTCCTGTTCAGCACACACACACCTAGACACCTTCTCCCTGCCCCACGTGTTCCTGCTGCAGCACTGACGTCCCAGGCCTTGTGGTGCCTGGCCAGAGCCTCCAGTGACATCCCAGCCCTGTGGCATTGGTGGTGCTGGTGGCATTTAACTGTGGAACAGGTGAGGGGATCTGGAAATAGCTGCCAAAGGATTAAGCAGAAATGGAAGATCCAGGTCCTTCTGCAGGGAAGCCTGTTTGGTTTTGCATTTCTGAGTCATGCTGTAAATGAGGAGCTCGAACATGCTGAACCACTGCTATTGACTCCACGGGGACGTTGGGAGGCTGCAGGGAGGGTGTGCAGGCAGAGGTGGGGGCACAGCCTGCAGCAGGGGGGATGGCCAAGCCCCCCACCCCACACCCAGCCCTGCTTCTGCCTCCCCCTTGCTGCCCACCTGAAGGGTGGGCACTGCCAGGGTCCTTTTGATGGGACCCTCCTGCTGCTCATGCTCTGCCTTGGGCTCTTGAGGGTCACCCGAGCCACCCTCTGCATTCACCCCAGGGGAATGCCTGTGAGCATCACCCCTGCTGCTCCAGCAACGACTTTCCCAGGCCTTTTGCTCCAGAGCTTAAAAAAAGAGTCACGTTTGTGACTGCCTCCATCCTTCCCCTGCCTCCATCCTTCCCCTGCCTCCATCCTTCCCCTGCCTGGAAGACACAGCCCATTTCCTGCAGCTCGGATTTCTCTGCAGCTCCGATGTATTTTTCTTCATCGCCATAGTGACAAGGTGTAAATATTTGGGGCTGGTGGAGTTCTGATGGGATTTTGGAAGTCTTGAAGAGGCTGGTGGATCTGTTGTTTGTGTTTTTGCTCTTTGCAGGGGTCCCGTGGCTGGCAGGGGGCTGAGCCCCCCGGGGAAGGGGCAGCACGGGTGTTTGCCAGGCTGGATGAAAGAGGCTCTTTGCAAGCCGTGACCCCGGGGATGATGCACCAGGAAACCAAACGGGAATGAGCCATCCAGGCCTGTGGGGCAGGGGTTTATCACATTTCCCTCAAGGCTGAAATGAGACCCCAGGGGCTGCTTTTCACGTATGTCCTTGCCCCATCCTCAGGTGTGATTTATTCTGTTGGCAGAGGGCTGGCTTTGACAGCCTGTGGAAACACATGGCCTGGGCGGACAGGAGGAGGCAGGAGCAAGAGATGCAGGCTACACAAACTCAGCAGGGTCTGCACTCTGCTCTGGAAGCCAGGGGTTATTTTTCATGTTTCCAATGACGGCTTCGAGTTTGCGTTTGTTTTTTTGGGTTTGGTTTGGATTTTTCAAATTGGATCTGAACATGTGGAATTTAATCTTTCTTCCCCCCCCAGCATGGCCTCCCTCCTTGCTGTGCTCGACGTCCCTGTGTTGGGTTTGTGCAGAAGTGTTGCTTTGGGTGCCTAGTGCAGGGAGAAGTGACTGGGAGAGGAGGAGAGCCCCGGAGCTGCCATCCCAGCACCAGGCAGGCTGTGCCCCGGCACAGGACGGGCCCCGGAGCTCAGGGCGTCGTGCAAGGCTGGAGCGAGCAGGAGCTCTGAGCTGCTGAACAGTCCTGGTGTTTTGGACCAACAGGTCTCGTTTTATCCTCTCGTTTTTGTGTTTTTGTGTTTGGAGCGAAGCAAACAGGCTGAGCCCGAGCTCTCTCGGCTCAGCCCCGGCGCCAGCCGGCTGTGCCGTACAGCGGTCCCTGCCGTGCCTGTCACAGTGCCCTCCTTGCTGTACGTGCCACTGCTGGCCCTGCCCCGTCCCTGGAGTGCCACTGCTGCTGCCTGCTCTGGAGGGAAGTGATGCCCAGCAGGCAGTGGAGGTGTCTGAGCTCAGCCTGGCAGGGAGGGCAGCGCCTGCAGACGCCTGTGCAGTGCCAGCAGCACCCGGGAAGCCGGGAGGAGAGAGCGAGCCTGGGCCAAACCAGCAGTGTGGGCAATGCTGGAGCAAGACTGTCACCTTCTAAGGAGTCCTAAGAGGACA
The DNA here is from genome assembly GCF_001522545.3 of Parus major. Classification (NCBI taxonomy): domain Eukaryota; kingdom Metazoa; phylum Chordata; class Aves; order Passeriformes; family Paridae; genus Parus; species Parus major. The sequence goes on along the minus strand of NW_015379264.1, from coordinate 281,303 downwards.
AAGTCAGCACCTCAGAGCCTCCAGCGACTGCCAAGCTCCGCAGCACCAGGGATGTGTCAGCTGGCACTGCAGGGCTGGGGCTGATCCCTCACCCTTCTGGGTCCCAACACCAGGGAGTTTCTGCAAATTGGTCTTTTGTGGGAGAGGAAAGAGATGGCATCAGAGGAAACACCAGGACATCTGACGGTCCAAACACGGGGGGAGGTGTTCAGCAGCACCCCTGGGTGCTGTTCTAGGGTGGTATGGAGGAAGCAAAGCGGCTGCAGGAGAAGGGGAGGGTGTTTAGACAGAAGCAGTGGGGATGCCTTGCACAGCCCTGCTGCATTGCTACTTGATCAACTCGTGATAAAACTCCGACCGCACAAATCTGGGCAGGGAGTCTTTCTCCATCAGGGCAAAGATCCTCTTCTGGGCCATGTCAAAGCTGGTTGGTGATGGCTCCACCAGGTTCTTCATGGTCACAGCCTTGGTGAAGTGGTCGATGTTCACCTGCCATGAGAGTGTCAGGGATGGGAGCCTGCCTTTGGAGGGCTGAGCGATGGGCTCCCCTCGCCTGCTCTGTGCCACCAACAATCACACAAAGGGTGAGGGGAGGCTCATTTCCCTGGAAGAATCACTGGTGGCAAAGCTGTGAGGATGAGCTCTGCCCTGCTGCACAGCCCACTTGGGGAGGAAGATTGCTGTACATTGGCATCCCTTATGGCTGACATCAGGGCACAGGCGTGTCTGGGGGTGCCTGTGGCTGCAGACAGCCCAGCAGAGGCTGAGCATGCAAACAGGGGCTCCAGGCTTGTGCAGGATGGGACTGCAGCACGTGGGGATGGGGCTGCCCCTTGGCAAGGACACAGCCCCCCGAGTCCCTCAGGCCTGCAGCCCTCGCTCTCCTTTGGGATGGAGGTGCCAGGGCAGCAGCCTCGTCCCTCCCAGCACCATCTCCTGCCCATGGCCACTGACCTCTTTGGGTGCCTCAGTCTGGATGAACTCCTCATAGATCTTTTTGGCCTTCTCCGCCAGCTTCACAGGGGACTTGGTTTTCTTGTAGTCCTCGCAGGCCACCCAGAACTCGGCATTCTCCTCGCTGAACTCGGAGCGCAGGAAGCTGCGGAAGCTGGCGAGCCCGTCTGGGGGCCAAGGGGGAGCTGAGACCTGGCTGAGCACTGGCCAAGCCCTCGCTGGGCACCCCAGGGGACCTGGGGAGAGGGGAGGGGACCAGGGGGATGCAGGGGATGGGAACTCACAGGGGTTTTGCAGGAGCTTCTCCAAGGAATCGCGCCACTGCAGAGCCTCCTCCGGAGACGGCCTGAGGAGAGTAAAGAAAGCCCAGGTGGTCCTTGGTTACCCACAGAAGCCTCCCTCGGGGCTCCAGGTTTTTAAACAATGCCTTTAAAAACGGGGAGGAGAGGAGTTACAAGTTGCAGAGGCTCTCAGAGAGGAGGCAGGCTCTGGGGATGGAATGGGGATGGTGCTGCATCGCAGCACAGGCG
>NW_015379264.1:275932-279392 GCF_001522545.3 Parus major | reverse complement strand
TGGGGATGGGGATGGGGATGGGGTGGGGAGGGCGAATCCGCCCTGCTTGAGCAGAGCCGGGGCTGGGCTGGAAGCGATTCCTTCTGCAGCCGCGGGGCTGCGGCTCCCAGACGGGAGAGCAGCGCTGGGGCTCGGCGGGCGGCTGGGAAGCATCCCCGTGTTTTCCTGCTGGGGAGGGGAGAGATGCTCCCTCCCCGAGCAGCCGGGCCGGGGTCAGCGCCCCGGGCTCCCGCAGCTCTCCCACGCCCTGCGGGTCACCGGCCTCGGCGCCGGCCCATGGAAACCTCCGGCCTCTTCCATCTGCCCGCTTCTCCCTCTGCTCTTAGGATTTTTCAGTGCGATGTTCGCCCTGAGACTGAAGAGTTTTGTGGGGTTTTTTGTTTGTTTGTTTGTGGCTTTTTTGTTGTTTTATTTAAGCCCCGAGGAGTTTGAGCACTCTGCCCTGGGCTCCCGGCTCCTTCCCTGCATCCCTGGCAGCGCCGGCTGGAGGGCAAGGGAAGCCCCCCGGATCAGCACTGGGTGCTGGGCTGGCTGTGGACAGTCTCCACTCCTGCAGGCAGTGCTGCACTCTGTTCTGTGCTGCAGGGGCCACACAAGGGGCTGAAATCCCCTGGCTGGGCAGAGCATCCCCTGAGCGGGGAGGGAAGTGGGCAGGACAGCCTGGCCTGGTCCTGGAGCTTCAGCAGTGGGTCTGGGGGAGCTCCTGGTGCCCAGCCCTGTCACACTGCCCAGGAGGCTCCAGTGGGAGAGGAGAGCAGCAGGAATGCCAGGTTTGCTCAGGGTGGGTACCAGCCCTCACTTGCCATGACAGGGGGTTCTTGTCCTTCACTTTCTGGACCCTGAATTGTGTTTGCACTTCTATCAAAAACCAGAGCTGTCCCTGCCCCCATGTCCCCATCAGGTGAATTCTCACCCTGCTGAGGAGGAGCATCACTGCAGCAGCCTAACTCAATCCAGATTTCCTGGAAACCACCAAATTCACTTTCCCATTATGTGCCTGTCCCTGGGGTGATGTTGGCTGCGAGTGAGATGCTGACAGGTGAGTGATGCCAGAGCAGGAGCAAACAGCTCCTCCAGACAGGGGGGACTGGAGATGTCCTCTGCCTTTCTGTCTGATGGAGACAAAGGTGTCTCTGTCCCAGAGACATCTGGGCACGGCAGCGATGGGGTGAGAGCCACACGATGGCTCTGCCAGCCCTGCTTGGCACGGGCAGCTCCCACAGGGCAGCAGGAACCGTGCTGGCAAACGTACCCCTGCTTATCACAACCCACACCCTGGACTGGCAGGAGAAATAATTCATGTTTCACGTGCTTTAAAAAACGTTGATAAGCCAGTATTATACAGCAGCTCAGTGCTGGAGAGCAGTGGCCAAGCCAAAGGCCGTAAGGTGAGGAGGTCCCATCACCACGAGCCCTGAGCTGGGTGTTCCCGTGGGGCTGTGCACCCAGCTGAGGGACACACTGCCACCCCAAAGGCAGATGGCTGCAAAGGCTGGCACCTCTGGGCTGAGGCAGGTGACTCAGAGAAGTCCAAGTGCCATATGCCTCTGGGAAAACCTTTATCTAATAACATGAAATCTCATCCAAAGTAAATTGAGTTTCCATGGGAAATCTAGTTTCCATGGAGCTGTATTGGCTGACACGTCTCGAGCTGCCCTGACACGACTTCCTGAGCCTGCACCTAGCAGGGAGGTGACGAGGAGCCTGCCACGAGCTGCCCTCCACGTGCCAGCCCACAGCAGGGCTCCAGCTCCTCTGCACCCCAAAGGGCTGGGCACTGCAGCCCAGCCCAGTGCAGTACTCACTTCTGGGCCTTGGCTGGCTTCTCCGGCTTCTCAGGGTAGGGGATGATGAAGTCAATGGTGGAGTCAGGCTTCTGCAGCAGTGTGCCCAGCTTTGTCTTGATCTCCTTGGCCCTGCAGCAGGGGAGGAGCAGAGACGGTGAGGCAGAGGAAAGGGGCAGTGGGACACTCACAGTCCCTGCCCTGCACCCACTCTGTAATTAATTCCAGATGAACAAATGGACCCTGATGCTGCGAGGGCTGTGCCTGTTCCAAACAGGCGCTGTGCATTAGCGGCAGCTCTTGATCTCGGTGCTCTGTGCCCATCTGTGGCCAGGATAATTGCATCAGCAGGGCTCTCAGGCTGCTCTGGGGCTCAATCAGGGATGTGTGGGCAGCACTCGGTCTCTACAGAGAGGAGCTTGAGGAGGTGGAGGAGCTGCCTTTGGAGAAGGTGCTGGGCTGGGGGGCACCTGCCCCGTGGTGCCACCCCACGCTGTGCCACTCAGAGCAGCACTCAGAGCCCTTCTAGGGAGATACAGCATGCTTCTCAGTAAAATCCAGCCCTTTTCTGCAATGGGAAGGGTCCTGTGGACAGGCACCTCCTGGGTGCTGCCTTCTCTGGGCAGAGAGGCAGAAATGGTTGGAGGAGCTGAAGAGTGCCAAAGGCTGACTGCCACTTCCCACCGCACCAAGGCCACGCTCCAGACCTGCACTTGGAGGCTGCAGAGAAAACTGGGGGTCCTGGGGCTTGGCTGCAGGCCCAGCTGTCTCCCAAAATGTTCCCTTTCATGCAAGACAAGGAGTAATTAGTTCCTGAGCATCGAAAACTGCTGAGGACGCTTCCCCCCTTCCCTGCTGCAGCTCAGGGGTGGCAGCAAGAGCAAGCAGGGAACACTCAGGTGTGCTGCATGGAGCTGAAGAAATAAAGGGGTGAGAACAGAGCCCCCCAAGCCCCATCTTTGTAGAGCAGGGGTTTCCCCTGGCACAGCAACATCTGGTGGTTTCCAGGGCATCTTGCTGGCACAGGAGGTGAGGGAGAGGGGACAGACAGCTCCTCACAGACCAACTGAGCTGAGCTTTCAGCAAGGCAAGGCTGGGCTGCAGCTCCCTGGCTTTAGGGCTCCCTGCAATTTTCCTCTCTGCTGTTTATTTTCACAAGCCCTCTGTGGATGATTGCTCCATTGCTATGTCTGCTATTTCATTTCAATTCCTTTGATTTTTTCCCTCCTTGTAAAACTCTCTCTGTGTTTTGGTTTCCACCCGCCAGTCCCCACGGGTGACATTTGGGGACCCAGCACAGGGGTGTCTGCTGTGCTCCCTGCCAGCTGAACCCCACTGCTGCTGCAGACACCTGTCTGAGCTGCTGTCCTTGCAGGGGTGGGCAGCAGGAGCAGGCAGGGGAGCAGCCCAGCCCTGCAGCAGGGATCACCCACCGTGGGGCACAGCACACCCAGAAACACAACTTGTCATGGACAGCAGCCACAGGGACAGAGCTTCTGAGGAAACCTCAACTGGGAGAGCTCAGAACCTCAGCAAAAGGGTGACAAGGTCACCATGCTCCCACACTGAGGTGTCTGGGACAGGGATGCTGCCCTTCTTCCTGCTGCAAGCAAATAAACAAAATGCAGACAAGTGCTCCGAGCCAGAGAAGGGGGACAGGGGACAGGGGACAGGGG
>NW_015379264.1:273006-275600 GCF_001522545.3 Parus major | reverse complement strand
CAGGGGACAGGGGAGCAGACACCTCGGGAGCAGGGACAGTGGATGCCATCAGTGGAGTTCCTGAGCAGGCAGGGGGATGACACGAGCTGTGCTGGGAGCAGGGGCACCGAGAGCCAACGAGAGCCCACAGTGACCCAAGGAGCTGGGAGACAGGATTGGGACTCTGCTGCTGTCAGAGCAACACCTGGGGACCCCCTCCAACACCTACACAAGGTCTGGATGCAATTGATGGTGGCTTCACACAACAAGGGCTCAGACCTGGCTGAAAACGTTGCTGATTGCCACCCTCTGGCAGTGATTTATGGCCGAGGGCTGCCAGGCTCAGGAGGCACTGAGGCCTCAGCAGCCCCATCCTGCTCCATCCCAGGGACCAAGGCACCCCCAGAGCCCTGCAGGTGTGGGGACAGCAGCAGGAGCCTCCCCCTGGGCCAGAGCAATTCCCCAGCAGGGTCACAGATGTCTCCAGTGACATCTGGAGAGCAGCAGAGATAAGGAAGGTTGTTGGAGGAAGCGAGGAAGGACGGAGTGGGCTGAAAGCCTGCAGGCTGAGGGAGGGAAGGGCTATTTAAAGACACCATCCTGGCGTCCTCCAGCAGATGGATTACAAGTTTTCAAGCAAGGCTTCAGGGAAGGCTAAACAGCAGGGAAAAAAAAGGCAGCTATAAACAAAAAAGGCATTTTTTTAAAAAAAAACCCTCAGCTATGGCCGAGTGAGAAAAAGCGAGAGGACTGTAAATGGTGGAAGGTTAACTGTGAGAACATATGGGAGCAAGCCAAGAAAAAGTCTGAGAAATAGCTTCCAAGAAGCATTAATAGAAAATATGGGCTCTGTCAAACATATCAAGAGCAAGCAGGGCTGCTGGGGAGGGCCAGGAGAGACTCCAGCTTTAAAAACAAAACAAAAATAGAAGCTCAAAGGAGTTTAAAGCCGCGGCTGAAAGCTAAAGGTGATGCAGTGCCCGGGGGCAGGGAGGTGCCGGAGGAAATGTCCCTTCACCTGCAGAAGCCTCCAGAGGGGACTTGAGGAGCCGAAAGGCTGCGGGGATGATGCTGAACGGGCAGCCCCGTGGTGGACACATGGACAAATATGGTCTATTGGAGAGGAGTCAAGGCTCCTCTGGCCGCAGGAACAGATTCCTCTCGTCCCTCTCTGAACAGGCCAGGCACACACGAGCTGGGGAGGGCAGGGGGACACCTCGGCAGGCTCTGCAGAGCCCTGGCAGCTGCAGGGGAAGGTGTCGGTGTGGGACAGGCAGCACACAGCCCTGGGGATGGTGCTGGGGAGCGCAGGCAGGGCTGTGCTGGCGCTGGGAGAAGGGGACAGTGAGCCAGCAGCAGGTCCTGGCTCCCCGGCTCTGGCACTGGGGACAAGCTGGGGGAGCTGCAGGAAAGCCGTGACAGCGGCTCTGGGACAGATGGAAAGGCTCAGAGCAATGCAAGGTGATGCACAGCCCTGACTCTGTGTGCCAGAGCGTGAGTGCAGCCTGAGAGAGGGAGGGTCTGGGGGCACAGCAGAAGAAAAAACATCGGCATAGCAGCAGTGGGAGAAAATCTTTATTAAGAAGATTTAGTGTTAAAAAGTGTCAGAAGAGTGACAGCAAGGGCGATAGGAGAGCAGAAACACGGGGATCAGCCACAGCTGGAAGAGTGCTCCTGGCTGCCCATGGCACAGGAGACTGCAGGGCAGCAGGGAAAGTCAGCGTGGATTCCTGAGGATGGCTGGAGGTTTCCAGCAATGAAACCATCACAGGCCTGCGCTCCTGTTTGTGCCTCAGACGAGAATTTGCCTTTTGGGCAAGCAGCATCAACCCCCAGGGCACAATTTCAGCAGGAACTTCCCTGGAGCTCCCCTCAGGGCAGTGAATTTCCCCGGTCACTCTCGCCCAAAAGGCAGCGCTGAGGCATTGGCAGGTGTGAGGGAACCCTCAGTGAGGACTCATTGAGCCTTTTCCCGAGTTCCCTGCTCAGGGGAGGCATGGAGTGCCCTGTGGCTGCAGTGACACCTCAGGACCCCCCGGGAAACCCGTGGGAGCGGAGGAGAGGACATTTCCAATCAGCAGGGAAATGGCCTGGGCTGGAGCCTGAGGGGCTCCCACGGGGAGGAGAGGAGCCCCTGCCAGCACCAGCTGCAGGTTTTGGGTGAGCACCAGGGGGGAGAGATGAGGATGAGGATGGGTTCCACAAGGCGGGCACAGCTCTGTGCAGGGCTGAGCCTCACGAGCGGGGCCAGGTCTGGCTGTTCCACGGGTGAGGGACAGACAGGCAAACAAAACAGGATTGTGGGGCACTTTGGATACAGGGCTGTTCCCACCTCAGAAAGGAAAAACCTCTGTCCTGATTTTTTCCTCCTCTCCTCCTCCGTGTTTTGTGGAAATGAAGATCTGAGGATAAGGGCTGGGTTTGGAGCAGCCCAAAGTCAGCCGGCAGAATGAGCCCGGGGCAGAGTGAGGGGTTTGGGACCAAAGCAGCGCTCATGCCGAGGATCTCGGCCCCTCTGAGCCCCCCAGCCAGCCCCTCCCCGCTGGGAGCCGCACGGTCCCGGTCCCCAGGGGAGATGCTGTCCCCAGAGGAGATGCTGTCTGTCCCCAGGGGAG
>NW_015379264.1:270808-271802 GCF_001522545.3 Parus major | reverse complement strand
TCCCATCCCTGCCCTGCCCATCCCATCCCATCCCATCCCTACCCTGCCCATCCCATCCCTGCTGCTCCCTCCGGCCTCACACCGGGACAGGAAAACCTGCTCTCTATGGGCTCAGGACAGCCCATTGAACTGGAAGGGCCAAGCTGATGTTCAGGGGGCTCCAGGAAGCCCACAGGATTTCTTTTAATGATGCATCAGGCTGCAGGTCAGGATTTAGAGGAAGAAACTTTTCAGGTAGAAATGCTTCATTCAAGTGGGATTTTTCCAATGAAAATTGTGACTTTCAGAAAAGTAAAAGTGCTTACAAGAAGTCTCACTGTTGATCTCAAGGCTGTGGCTAAAATACCCACCACTTCAACAATGGCAGTGGCTAACAGTGACATTTGTTTCACCTTGGCTCCTGGGTGACTGAAAATGTGCATTTCTGTGCTTTGTTTGGGAGCTGGGAACAGGGACTCTGCTCCCAACCCGGCTGTCCACACCCAGGTGCACCAACAACCATCATTTCCCTGGGTAAAACCCGGGGTTACCTGTAGCTCTTGGTGCTGTGTCAGAGCTGTGCCCGCCTGGCTCTGGCTCCAGGCTGGATTTTGGGACTCTTGTGGGATTATGCAGCAAGACACTGCGTTCAGGCATCGGGGTGCAGTCAGTGCAAGCTGGAATTCTGCTGGAGACTGCCTCCCTGGAGAGCCTGGGCTGGCTTGGTAGCGGTTTGTGGTGGAAAGCGAATGAAGCAAAGCTTCAGAGGATGAGCTGCTCGGACAATAATGGCTTGGGCTGATGAGAGCCCCCGCAGGCGAGGCTCAGAGCCGGGCTCTGCGGGCTGCCCTTCCCCCTGCTGCCCCCCAGCCTCCCCCGGCTCCCAGAGCGGGGAAGGGAAGAGCAGCAGGCGCAGAGGATGGAGGTGATTCCCTGTGCCAGGCTGCTCTCGTCCTGCCCTGCTCCCAGAGGGCTCAGGAGGAGCCTGCGGCTGCCTCAGCTGGGGCACGGGGGG
>NW_015379264.1:265148-270723 GCF_001522545.3 Parus major | reverse complement strand
CGGGGGGCACGGGGCTCAGGGGCCATTTCCAGCAGCTGGGGGCAACCCCGCTCTCTGAAGGAACTCAGCCATGGAAACGGCACCGTGTCAGCAGGGATGTCACCGGGATGTCACTGGGATGTCACCGGGATGTCACCGTGATGTCACTGGGATGTCACCAGGGTGTCAGCAGGGATGTCACCAGGGTGTCACTGGGATGTCACCAGGGATGTCACCGGGATGTCACTGGGATGTCACCGGGATGTCACCGGGATGTCACCGGGATGTCACCAGGGTGTCACCAGGATGTCACCGGGATGTCACCAGGGTGTCACCGGGATGTCACTGGGATGTCACCAGGGTGTCACTGGGATGTCACTGGGATGTCACCAGGGTGTCAGCAGGGATGTCACCGGGATGTCACCGGGATGTCACTGGGATGTCACCAGGGTGTCACTGGGATGTCACCGGGATGTCACCGGGATGTCACTGGGATGTCACCAGGATGTCACCAGGGTGTCACTGGGATGTCACCGGGATGTCACCGGGATGTCACCGGGATGTCACTGGGATGTCACCGGGATGTCACCAGGATGTCACCGTGATGTCACCGGGATGTCACCGGGATGTCACTGGGATGTCACCGGGATGTCACCAGGATGTCACCGGGATGTCACCAAGCGCCAGGCCAGTGCCTGCCAGCCCCGGGGCTGCTCTGAAGAGCTCCTCAGGAGCGTGGAGCTGCTCACAGGAGGCCCTGCCAGCTGTTCCTGGCTCGGAGGGAAGGGGCTGGCGGTTCCCAGAGCTCAGGGATGGGGCAGAAGGGCCACGGGACCTCCTGGGAAAGCCCCACAGCCGAGCCCCTGGGACCGCAGCTCTCCTGTCAGCACGAACCCTCTGCAGTCCCAGCAGTGTCAGAATGGCAGGAGAACGTGGGCCAGGTGCTGTGGCCATGCTGTCCAGCAGCTGAGCCCCCCTCCCTGCTCTTCCCCCAGCCGCAGGCAGGGCTGAGCGCCCTCGGAACGCAGAGAGCCCCGCCAGGCGTGCCAAGGACACGGCTCCATCCCTGCAGCTCTGCCCTGTGGGACCCTCTGGCTCTGTTCCCTACAGACTTTTGTCTCCTTCACCTCTTTCAGCCCTGGGGGGGCAAACCCCCTCTGCTGTGATGCTCTAAAATCTGGGCTGGGGGTTCAAGGAGTGCCCAGAGCAAATTGGGGAGCTGAGGTCCGAAGTGTGGGAGGGGGATAAGGAAGCTGTACTGTGTGCTGGGATTGCATTTTAACACAAATTTATCTGAAACACTGAAAAAGACACTGTAACAGACACTGAGCAGAAACAAGGGTTACACAGAAATAGCTTGTGTTTTCCACAGACCTTTGTCCAGCAAGAAATGTTTGTTTTGTGTGTTTCAAGGCTTTGGAGTGCTAAGAAAATATTTCCAATAAGAAACCACACAGACCTTCCTTGTCTTCCCACGACAGCCTCATTTCTTTGAGAGCCCTTCAGGGAGAGCTTTGTGGAGATCTGAGTGCCCTGTGAGGAGCAGATTGTCTTGTGTACACAATGGCTGTTTCCTCCAGGAGGGCTCCAGGCTTGTGCTGCCCCTCCAAGAGCCGCGTGGAATCTCCCATTGCACCCGATTTATCCTGGACCCTGTTATTTCCAGACTTTATTATCCTTTCTAGCAACGTGCCTTTTATAGAAGGCAGCAGAGCTGCCTTGCAGTTTCCTGGTTCCCACTGGAACTTTTTAAGAACTAGCATCATATTTAACAACGTTGACCTTTTGGTAAAGGGATCGCTGCAATTCTCACCCAGGAGAGTATTTGGCCGCTCATCTGAGTGCTCCTTCTGGCAGACTTTTAACCACATCTTCTAAAAATGGGTTAAAAATATTTCTGTTTCCCCTGCAGGCTTTGGGACAGCAATGCAAATGTGTCCCCCAAGGAATGGTGGTAGTGTGAGCTCCCTAACAGCAAAGGGCAGCACAAGTAACTCAGTGAGGCTTTCTGTGATGGCTCATTCCTTCCTATAGAGCCTGGTCACATCCTGTCCTTGAGCCTCCCTGGAGAACTTTCTGCTTCTCACACAGTCATAATTCATATTTATGTCCTTAGGATGCTTTCCTCATGTGTTCTGCGGCTTGCCTTTCACCTGTAAGTTTCCAGAGCTTGAAATATTTTTTTTTTTATTCTCTCATCTCAATTTTCCCTTCTTTTTTAAGTTCTTACCACTTCAGGTATTCAATTCCACTCCCTTATGTAAGCACATGCCCTTTTAAAAATCTCTCTTTGAGCACTGAGTGCAGTGTGCAGTGTAACCCAGTGTTGCAGGTGACCAGCCTTCGTACTCTGGGCACTCAGGTGATGCTGACCAGCCTGCTCTCATTTCCCTTTCTGCATTAAATGCTGTTCTAAGGGTGGTGTTTTGCCCTCACTGGGACAGTCTTATCAGGAGCTGTGGCTCTGTGGCCCCTTGGAACCCAGCCCCACATCTGAGGAGCTGTCTGGGGGCAGGCCTTGCACCATCTCACTGCCTCCACCAACCTGCTGAGGCCAACCCAAGGATGGAAAGGCTTGTGGAGGAGGAGGAGATGAGATCTAGGCCCTCTCCATGTGCCACATCCAAGTCAGTGACACAGGAGCCGAGGATGAGGTCAGAGAAAATCCTGGAAAGCAGTGTTAGCCGGAGCACTGGGACTCTGGCCAGCAGGGAATTTGGGAGTCACGTACGTTCTGCGTCCCATCTGAGGAGCCACCGAGTTCCTCGACCCCGAGCACGAGGCCTGAGAACAGCCAGGGCCGTGCCTGGGACACTGCAGTGCTGCTGGTGCCTGCTGCACGCCCACAGAAGGAAGCTGGGCAGGAACAAGGTGTGCACAGGGCTGGCCTCATCTCCTGCACTCCCGGGAACACGGGGCTCATTTGTGCCCCGAAGGACAGCCCAGAGGGACAGGCACTTGCAAGTATTTTCACGGTGTTTTTGTGACTGCAGGCACCAAGTGGCAGCCCAGGTGAGGACAGCAGTGTCCCCAGAGCAGCCCCTCTTCCCCCTGAGCAGGTGAGGACAGCAGTGTCCCCAGAGCAGCCCCTCTGCCCCCTGAGCAGGTGAGGACAGCAGTGTCTGCAGGGAGCTGCTGCAGGCAGAGCCTCCAGGCCTTGCTATCCAAGCAGCACTGGTGCCACCGTGTGCTCTGTGAGGTGCAGCCTTGCTCTGCTGTCCTGTGCCTGTCACCTGCCTGTCAGCATTTCCTCAAGTGACACCAGCTGAGCACACGAGGTCTGGGTTCCCGGTGCGTGGGTGACAGAGATTACCTCAGCACAAAGCGGCACAACCGGATCAGTCACAGGGTTTTATTCACGGCCTGGGTTACATCATCTCCACCCATGTCACAGATCCAGCAGCAGAGCACATTGTTTATCCTCACCCAGCAGCCAGCACCTGCATTTTGATCCCCTGACAGAATCAGGCACCGTGCAGAGAGGTGGATGTACCTGTGGCTCCACACAAGCACCCCGCACCTCTCCCGTGGTGTGTTCATCCCCAGCCCAGAGAGCATCTGAAGGGTGAACAGAGCTCCTGCCCACACCCCTCCTGCTCTATGTGCCCTGCTCTGCCACTGCCTTTCCCAGCTCGTGGATGGCCCCGTTCTCCAGCACCTCCACCTTCCCCTGGCCTGGCTGCAGCACACAGGCCACCATAGCCCTGGCCACCGTGTCCACAGGCACTGAGTGAGCGGTGGGGAACACCCGAGCCACAGCACCCAGGATCTGCTGGACTATCCACTCCATGGGCCGGGACTCCTGGCGCTTGCACAGCAGCACCCTGCAGAGCAAGGGGGTGAGCTGGGTCAGCCTGGAACAGACTGAGGTCTCCAGCTGCACCAGGGCCCAGACAAGCTCCCTGAGCTCCGTGGGCTCTGGGGCTCTGCAGGGTCATGGGACGTGACAGAGCCGAGCCCTCAGACACTAAACTCCCTTCCCCACTGTGCTGATGAAAGCAGAATTCCAGTTCTCTTAGGTAGCAGGAGCACAGTACAGGAAGGACACAGGTGAGTGTTCCCTCTGCAGAAGGCCAAGGTCCATCTGGAGATAAGCTCTGACCTATGTGCCCTGACCTGTGCTTCCAGCCCAAGGCTCCTGTCCTCGCATGGCACATGGCTCTGGCACTGGGATGGGCCATAGGAAAGGCAGAGCTTGCTCCCTGCAGCACTGGGAAGCAGTCCACTCATCCATGAGCTGCATTTGCAGCCGGTGCCATTCTCCACTTCCCTCCCCAGCCCTGCCCTCATGTGCCCTTCCTCTTCCTCCATCTCCCAGTGAAGCATCTCCCTGCTGCCCTGGCAACCCTCCACCCTGTGCCCGCCCTGCCCCACCACTACTCACGCTGGCCGGAGAATGGTACAGCGATCAAAACCAACAGCCTGCACCAGGTTTTCCACTTCTCCCTGTCAGAACAGCCAGGCAGGATGAAAGGAGACAAGGATGACTGCAAGCACCATCCTTGCCGCTGTACCACCCCGTGAGCGGGCAGGAAAGAGCTGCAGGATGGCACTGATGGCAGCACAAAGCTGGGACGGGGCAGGCAGGGATCGGCTCCCCGGGCAGGAGCGCGGCCCGTGGCGGACACGGAGCGCAGGTCAGCAGCGCACCCTTGCAACCACCAGGCAAAACTGCAGCAGGATGCTCCGGACAGCGGCCGGGCTCAGCATCCAGCCTGGGGACGGGTCCAGATGCTGGCAGACAGCTCCCAGTCCAGCAGCTGCTGGGAGCTGCGGCACACAACACACGGAGAAGAAAGCTTTTGCGATGGGTGTGGTGTCCCTGGGGAGCCATCCTTCCATCGCAGGATAGTTCACGTCTCACCTGGACACCGCCCTGGGCCTCCCCACAGAGCTGAGAAGCCACCCCAGCTTAGGGTTGGGGAGCTGTTACTGGGCTAGAAACCCCAGCAGATGTTTCTGGAGCTTGAGGAGGGAGACAGACGCTGCATGCAGGTGTTGTGATGCTTTCCAAGAAGCCAACTGCACAGCTCTCCAGCCAGCCCCTTCCCTGGTCCCGCAGCAGCACAGGACCCCCAGAGCCATTAGCATCTCAAGACCTCAGCTCCTGCTTCCTTCCCAAGCATCCCAGCACCCTGTGACTGCTGCAGGAACACCAGGAGCCCACCGCAGCCGCCCCCTCACCTTCACACGGAGGTAGAGGAAGCGGCTGTGCGCGTTTGCCCCCCGGGAGGACTGCAGGACAAAGTGCTTGCAGCCCCCTGCCCGCGCCAGCTCTGCTGCCTGCGCCACGTAGTCCCGATCCACACGGACAAAGCCGTCCTGCGGGGGACAGGAGGGTCAGCGGGCCAGGGGAGGGGACGAGCGGGACCCTGCTCGCCCGGGGGTCAGGGGTGTCCCCACTCACTGCGCCAGCCTTGGCCCTGGTGGTGCCCAGGCAGCAGAAGCCCACGTCGTGTCCCTGGAAGGCGGCGGCGTGCTCGCCCAGCCGCTCGAAATCCACCACTGCCTGCTCCTGTGGGGACACCGAGGGTCAGTGTCACCTGTCCCCTGTCCCTGCCACCAGGGCTGGCCTGTCCCCTGTCCCCTGTCCCCT
>NW_015379264.1:256889-264102 GCF_001522545.3 Parus major | reverse complement strand
GCCAGGGCCAGGGATAGAGCCAGGGTCACGGTCAGGGTCACGGTCAGGGTCAGGGACAGGAACAGACACAGGGTCAGGGACAGGGACGGGGACAGGGACAGGAACAGGGACAGGGACAGACACAGGGTCGGGGACAGACACAGGGTCGGGGACAAGGCCGGTCCCAGCGGGAGCCGCTCCGCGGGTTGTGCGCTCCGTGCCCGGGGACGCGGGGCAGCTCCCGGGGCCCGGGCGGGGCTGTCCGGGGCGGGGGCAGCCCCAGGGACCCCTGCTCAGCGCAGGGAAGGTGCCCCTGGGCCTGTGCCGGCTGTGGAACCCCCGAGGATGCCGGTGCCCGCCCCGCTCGGGCGGAGGGGATGTGAGCTGGAGGGATGCTCGGAGGGGTCTGTGACCTGCCCGGAGGCTCCTCTCCAAACCCCGCTGGGTTCAGTGTGTGCTGTCACAGGCCCGGCAGCTGTGTCCCCTGGGCAGGAGGCGGGTCACAGCCCTGCAGTGACTCCAGCGTGAAGCAGTCCCTGGTGCCTGAGGAGCGAGGAGATGAAGCCCACTCCCTTGGGAACTCCCGCTGAGCAGGTCCTGGGGTGTGCCGGCAAGCACGGAGCCCTGCTCCGGGTACTGCCTGTGCTTTGTCCCTCTGACAGGGACAGCCATCACTGGGGTGCTCCAGGTGCCACCGGGACACAGCTCTGGAGCAGGCGTGCGGCACCCGCGGCTCTGCACGGCCGCTCCCGTGGCAGCATCCAGGGGCCCCGCGGCACCACGATCCCGTTTGTCCTGATTCCTGGGGAGGGAGGTGCAGAGGCCTGAATGGCTGATGTCGGGATCAGCCAGGTGGTTTTCCAGCCTGGTGTGTCTGTCAAGTGCTCTCCCTGGCCGAGGGCTGAGGATGAATCCCGGGTGCACGTGCCGCTTGCGAGGCAGGACGCGCGTCATGAGTGTCCCCGGCTTAATGGCTGGCATCCCGTTCCACCTGCCAGTGTGCCGCCGGCACCCGCGGCCCGCCTGCCCACAGGGCTCTGCTCCGCAGCCACAGGCAAAGCCAGGTGGGTGAACGAGGGGGAGCTGGGGCCTACCGGGGCGCGGGGATACCGGGACGAGCGCTTGAGAGCGGCAGGGGAACCGTACAGTGCCACAGAAGTAAAGGCAGCGACGTGTACGGGGCGCCCGTGGTACCTTACAGGGTATGGAGCGCTCTAGGGTTTCCCGGTGCGCTGGGGATGCCACTGGGGACGGCGGGATCGGGACTCGTGGGGACCACCCTCCCACCGCTCATGGTGTGCCTCTCCTCCACGGCAGGGCTCCGGGGTGCCAGCCGGGTGCCGGGGTGCCAGCCGGGTGCCGGGGTGCCCGCTCTCCCGCTGGCATGGAGAGCTGGTCCCGGCGCAGCGCTGCCTTCGACTGCGCGCCCCAGCCGGCAGCCTGCTGCCCCGACTGGATGGCGGAGCTCCCCGACGCTCTGCCCCTGTCCCGCCTCTCCATCCCCGGCACCCACGACTCCCTCAGCCTGTTCGGCGGCCGGCGCCTGCGGTGCCAGAGCTGGGGCCTGGAGGCTCAGCTGGCGGCCGGCATTCGCTTTCTGGATGTGCGCTGCAAGCTGCGGCGGGGCGAGCTCGGCATCTACCACCTGTGCACGTTCCAGCGGGCCAGCCTGCGGGGCGTGCTGCGCCGCACCCTGCGCTTCCTCCGCGCCCACCCCGGCGAGGCCGTGCTTATGCGCATCAAGGAGGAGCTGCCCGGCCTCCCCCGGGCCCGCTTCGCTGCCCAGCTGCGCCGCTGCCTGCTGGAGGAGGGACAGGGCTGCGTGTGGTGCCGGGAGGAGGTGCCCACGCTGGGCCAGGTGCGAGGGAAGATCGTGGTGCTGGAGGCGCTGACTCGGGACGTGCTGGGCATCCCCTACGAGCGGCTGAGCATCAGCGACTCCTGGAACGTGCTCTCGCTGGAGCGCAAGTGGGCCCGGGTGCGGCGGCACCTGGAGAAGGCTGCCGGAGGAGACCCGGCCACCATGTACCTCACCTTCTGCTCCGGCAATGGGCTCTTCACCTGGCCCGAGGAGGTGGCCCGCTTCGTGAACCCCCGCTGCTGGCAGCACCTGCGGCGCCGCGGGCAGCCCGTGCGCTGGGGAGTGCTCATCATGGACTTCCCTGGCTCCGGCCTTCTCCGCCTCATCCTGGACAGCAACGGACCGAGGGACGATGGACGGGGCACAGCGGCCCCCGGCAGCCCCACGGTGCCGGCCCGGGGCCACAGGGACACGGGGGACACAGGGAACACGGGGGACACAGGGGACATGGGGGACACAGGGGACACGGGGGACAGAGGGGCCACAGGGGACACAGGGGACACAGGGGACACAGGGGACACAGGGGACAGAGGGGCCACAGGGGACACAGGGGACAGGCGGCACGGCCCTGCGCGCTGGCCCTCGGCAAGGACGCTGCCCCCGGCCCCGCGCCGCTGCCCCAGGAGCTCGGTGCCTGGAGGACACAAGCGGGTCTCTAGGTCGTGCAGAGCAGCGGGGAGCCTTCGTGTGACAGCGGGGTGACAGCAGGGTGACAGCAGGGTGACAGCAGGGTGACAGCGGTGTGACAGCAGGGTGACAGCAGGGTGACAGCAGGGTGACAGTGGTGTGACAGCAGGGTGACAGCGGTGTGACAGCAGGGTGACAGCGGGGTGACAGTGGTGTGACAGCGGGGTGACAGCGGGGTGACAGTGGTGTGACAGCAGGGTGACAGCGGGGTGACAACAGGGTGACAGCGGGGTGACAGCATGGTGACAGCAGGGTGACAGCAGTGTGACAGCGGTGTGACAGCGGGGTGACAGCGGTGTGACAGCAAGGTGACAGCAGGGTGACAGCAGGGTGACAGGGCTGCCCTGTCACTGCATGCACTCCAAGGGATGCTGCATGGGCAGAGCCCAGCACTCTGCAACAGCTGGGGCAGTGCAGACAGGGCAGTTTGCAGATCCACACAAGCAAGGTGGTTGAGGCATAAAAAAGACTTTAAAACATGTTCCATGCCCCACCTGAAGATAATAAATCACCAATCTAAATAGACAACACGATAACTCCTTGGTGCAGAAAGGTAACCTAGATCCCAGGGGGGAATCATCACCCAGGAGGGTGATGGCAGCAGCCGAGCCAGACAGGCTGTGTGCTGAAACTGGGAGGTGAGAAGGAGAGAGGAACTTTTGGAAGATGAAACTCAGCCCTGGCCTGCCAGAAGGTGAAGAACGTTCTCAAAGTTGCTTCTGTATTGGGTGAAACACAGCTGGGCACGGTGCCTGCTGGGGGAGATGCCTCAGGATTTGCTGGCCAGAGGAGAGGATGGCTTTGGCTCTGCAGCCCTGGCTAGAGACACGGCTCTTGGTGCTGAGCCTGTTCAGCTGCTGCCCAGGGAGGGAGCAGGCAATGGTACACAGCGGGGACAGAGGTGACAGGCAGAGGAGCCTGGCTCTGTGTTTGCCATGTGAGACAAGGCTGAAATCCCTGCATTAAACCAGACATGTGACAAAAGCACTGGTGCTGTCCAGGGTCCATTGGCTGTCAGTGCCTCCTGTGCCTGGGCTGCCCCCATGCCAGGCCAGTGTGACCCCTGTCCTGCCAGAGGATGGGCTCAGGGCCAGGCGGGTCAGTGGCTCATCTCAGCGTTCCAGGGATGCCCAGAGCCATGGAGAGCCAGGCAGGGCACAGGCACAGCAGCCACAGTTCCTAGGAGCTGTAGGCTGGCTGGTTTGGCTGTCACTTAGGGCTGCCCCAGGACGTGGCAGTCCCTGCAGCTGCCCCCCAGCACCCCGTACCCACCCTGTGCCTCGCTGGCAGGGCAGAGGTGCCGGGATTCCCCGGCTGGAACTCGTTTACGCCCTATCACCCAAGCAGTGAGCTAATGACAGTGTTCTCTGTACCCCGGGCATCCTGTTTGGCAAAGCCTCCTCTGTGCCGTGCTCGTGTGGCTGCTGCCAGGTGCCCGGAGCCGGCGGGCACACGGGCAGGGGGCCCGGGGGACGGAGATGCCCAGTGATTCCTGCTCCATCACCAGCTTCGCAGTGAAGGGCAGGAGGCAGAGAGCTGTCCTACAGCTGAGGGCAAAGAGACATCTCCGAGAGGGTCTGGATAGGGTGGGCAGCAGTGATTTGCCCAAAGCTACCCCTCTATTCCACAGCCAGGGCTGTCCCAATGCCTCGAGGTCCCTCTGGGTGGGGGGTACAGGGTACCTGCCCCTGGATTTCTGCTCCTGGCTAATCCTTGCGACTATCTCGGTCCCTCCAAGCCTCTCAATGCATCTCCCGGTGTCCAAACGCTTTCAAATCGTGAGAAAGATTTTATCAGGTGCCGCCTGAGGCGGGGCAGGAGCTGGTAAGAGGGTGGAGGCTCCGGCTGCTGGAGCTGTGCGCTGGCAGACTTGCCCAAGGGCATCCTGCAGCTCAGGGACACCCTTTGGCTCAAGCGCTGTCTGGGGACCTGTGGTGGAAGGGAATCTCCTGCCCGTGCTCAGGAGACGCCTCTCAAGGCTCAGGGAGAGCCGCCCGAGTCCCCAGGGCGGAATGCAGGGATGGCACAGCGGGGCTGAACGCAGGCGTGTGTGTCCCCACAGCCCTGTCGGGCCGGATCGGCTGCTCCCCCCGGGCTGCTGAGCCCCCAGGAAGGTCCCCCCGTATCGCGGGCAGCAGCCGGGCCGGGCAGGGGTGACTCGGTTCCTGTGCGGTTTGCGGGGACATTGCACAAGGAGGAGAACGGGCTGTGCCAGCCCGGGCCCGGAGCCTCTGCCCTGCCCCGGGGGCACAGCCTGGGCTCGGCTCTGCGGCTCTCACAGCCTGGGCTCGGCTCTGCGGCACTCACAGCATCGCCCCGGCTCTTTGGGACGAGCTCCCCATTGCCTGAGCCCAGAGGGACGGTGCGGAGGTGGCACAGGAAAGTGTCCTTGGACCTGGCTGGCAGCTCGCCTGGTGCCTCGGAGGGATGGCTGTGCCATCCTGACACCTGGGAAATCCCGACACGGCTCAGGCAGGCTCAGACCCTTCCTTGGCCAGCAGAGCAGCAGGAATCCAGCAGGACCACCTGCCCTGCAGCATCCCGAATCCCTTCCAGGGAAGGCAGCCTTGGAAAGAACCTGAGGTGTGAGAGGGCTCCTGGTGATTAACCAGCTCCCAGCAGAGCTGGCTCGGCTCTTCTCTCCCTCCTGCCATGTGCACCTTTTCCCACTACGTGCAAAGCAAAGCAAAGATCCATCCTGCCGTGTAGGAGCCCCTCTCTGAGCCCAGGCACGGGGCACCACACACAGCTCCAACTCCGTCACATACTGTCCTTGCAGCAGCAACAGCCTCTGCATCTCAGACACCTCGATTCCGTTCGAAAGCAGTGCCAACAACTATTTGTAGTTACAAAAACAAAGTCTTTTTTTTCTACTGCTCTGCCCTACCATGTCGGGTTTCAGCAGAAGTGAAACTGGCAGGGGCACAGCCTGCCCTGCCCTGTTCGTGTACCCACAAACATCCATCCCTCTGAGTCCCAGCGGTGTGTCACTGTGCAGGGGTGACCCTGAGCACCTGGAGCTGCCCCTCAGCCTCTCTGGCTGCTCCTTCCTTCCCAAACTGCCCACTCACAGACAGTGCTGAGAGCAAGTGCTGCTCAATTACTGGATACACACACTCAGCAATTCCACAGAAAGAGACAACTGCATTAAATCATTTTTCAAGGAAGATATCCAGAGACAGGAAACAAGGTCCATTTATATTGGCCAGTGATAAAGTAATTGTAGTGGGTTATGGCTCTTGCAGAATGGGTTCCTCCTTTTGTCCAGAATGAGTCCTGGTGGAGCAGCATCAAATTCTTTGGAACTGGAAAATTCATGTGACCTGCATGGCTCTTGTTTGGCTTTAGCTGGAAGTGAGCAGAGTAATTGCTGCAGAAAAACCTGGCCAAGGCAATTCTACTTACGAGCAGGATGGGGTAAGAAAAGATTTATAATGATTATAATGATCCAAGGGGCGGTGGACACAATTCCTGAAACACTGGTGGAAGCTCCTAAAGGATGTTAATAAGCCAGGGGGAAGTTCCTCTGGCATATTCCTGGACCTTTCTCATAAAGACTTAAAGCTAAAGACAGAAAAATATTTTGTGTAAGTAATTTTGTAACAAATAACAAATATAACAAATTGTTGTTTGTTTATAAATGGTATTGATGATTCACAGCCAGAGCAAAACGCCTGCATGGGAGGAGAGCGTCTGGCACTGGAGCTGGGAGGTTTTGAGCCACACTCCCACTCAGCCCATGAGGGACCTCAGCACAGCTCAGCCTCCTCTGTCCTCTGCCAGCGTGGCACTGCCACATGGACACGGTGGCTCAGAGGGGTCTCGGTGCTCTGGGAGTCCTGGGCTGAGGCTGAGCACTTTTCAGGGGCCCCTCCTCCTCCTCCTGGGGTGCTCAGGCAAGCCTGGCTCATTGTGGCTCCTCTCCTGTGGCAGTGGGGCTGCAGCCAACTCCCACGCCATGGGGCTGATGCCAAGCCAGGTCCCGTGAGGACCCCACTGTTCCCCAGCAGCCCCGGGCTCAGAGAGGGGTTTCTTGGGGCTGGAGAGCCCTGTGGCAGGGGAGGCAGGGGTGTGGGGCAGGATGTGGGCTGGAAGCAGGGCTGGGGTGGGAGGGGAAGAGGCCAGGGGCAGGCAGGGATGTGCTGCACGCTCGGAGGAAGCGTGAGCAGCACTGCCCAGCGAGGGACAGCTGCAGCTGGCTGGGCACGCTGTGATCGCAGCTCTGGCATGGTAAATCCTGCTCCTTTTCCTGGGGGTCTGCCTGGACAAGGGGATCAGGGGAGGGCAGGGCTGTGGGCAGGCACTGGGGGTCTGCCTGGACAAGGGGATCAGGAGAGGGCAGGGCTGAGGGCAGACACCGACAGGAACCGCAGCTGGGGGCTGTGGGACACACAGGCTGCCCCAGGGACAGCTGCCCGAGTGACCCCAAGCTCAGGGGCACTGCCGGGCACACCAGGCACTGGCAGGCAGAGGCAGATGCCAGCCTGGCTGGGCAGGAAGGGGCTCAGGGGGGCACAGGACTCAGGGGCCCCCCAGGAGTGAAGTGCCCTTGGTGCAGCACATTGGTGCCTGGCTGGGAGCACCGTGTGTGCCTGTGTGCCAGTGCCACGGGGCACTGCTCCTGTGTGCCAGTGCCACGGGGCACTGCTCCTGTGTGCCAGTGCCACGGGGCACTGCTCCTGTGTG
>NW_015379264.1:253931-256819 GCF_001522545.3 Parus major | reverse complement strand
CCTGTGTGCCAGTGCCACGGGGCACTGCTCCTGTGTGCCAGTGCCACGGGGCACTGCTCCTGTGTGCCAGTGCCACGGGGCACTGCTCCTGTGTGAGCCAGCACTGCCTGGCAGAGGTGGGGTGCACGTGGGAAACCCTTGGGATGGGCACGCTCACATCTCCCTCCGTGCAGGGCACTGCTGTGGGACGGCGACCGGCCGGGAGGACGCGGACTCTGGGCTCTCCTGGCACCTGCCTGGCCATCGCTGCCCTCACATGGGGTAAGCCACCCTCAGTGAGCCCAGGGTGATCTGCTGCCAAGGGCTCTGCAGCTCTGGGAAACTGGAGAAATGGAGCATTGTTGTTTTGGGGGTTCGTCAGTCCCAGCCCCGGGGCTGGATCCCCCTGGGCTGGGAGGAAGCCGCTCCTGCTTGCGGCAGCTGCCTCCGGGCACACTGTGCTCCCCTGGGGGACCAGGGCTGAGCTCCCTGCAGAATGTTTGGCTCCCCAGATGCAGAGTGGAGCTGCTGCAGTCCTGTGAGCCGAGGAAAGGCAGGGACAGCTCTGCCCACTGCCCACACCCACGCTCGTGCTGGGGAGCTGGGCACGGATGGAGCCCCAGGGCCCACGGGTGAGAGGGTTCACAGCACAGCTGGGGCAGCACCACACACACCTAGAGCTCCTCATTGACATTGGGAGTATAGAAACTCATCTGCTTTTGCTGTCTGGAGGATGTTTCCTCACAGGCTGGCATTGCACAGAGCAAAACCTACTGGTGCTCTGTCCCTGGGAACCCTCTGTGAGCTGAATTATCATCCTAAGAACCTTAGTGAGTGAGCTAAGGAACAGAAATGAGGCAAGTGCAGAAGTGTCAGGAGGAGGCTGAGATTTGGCTCTGAGAGAAAACAAAAAGGCAAAGGCACCTCAGCTGCAGAGGGAAGAGGTGTCAGGGATGCCACGGGAGACAAGGGGTCAAAACACAGGAAAATATCACCCATTTGGGGGCTCAGCAGCAGCTGGGGCAGGGACAGGCAGCACAAGACAGGGGAGATGTGCCACAGGGAGGGTGTCACTGGTGGAGCTGGAGCAAGGAGGTAGGAGGAGAGCATGTGGAGGATATAGACAGGGAGCAGATGTCAGATTTGGGGATGGGCTGTGTGAGGGTAGCAGGCAGCTGCCTTGAGCAGTGCTGGGGAGCAGCAGGGGCCAGGAGGAGGGTGATGGGAGCTGAGGATGGGGCAGGCTCCCAGAAGGTGCCCTGAGTTCCTGTCCTGCAGCCCTGAATTCCCAAAAGGTAAAGACAGAACCACATTTTCCTCAGCTTCAGTTCTGTCGAACAAAGAGAATAGTTTGCTCTTTCACAAGAAAAACCAGACAAATTATGGGAAATTACTTGCAAAAAGATGTATAACAGTGGACCAAAGCAGAGCCCCAATTAGACTTTAGAAGATGTGTATTTGCATCTAATCTGCAGTGCCCAGATCCTTGCCTAACTGCAGTGTGAGGATGCTCTCCGAGAGGAAGCCAGGCTGGTTGTTTGGAGCAGCCTTTGATCCCCATCTCGCTTCCTGCACAGATGGAGATATGATACCCCCACATCACTTTCTGCAGTTGTGGAGATAGCTGCTCCTGGGGAGAATGGAGGAAGCTTCTTTCTGTGGCTAAAAGCCTTTGATTGCATAAAGTTGTGGTGTGAAATGCTGTAAATAAGAGCAGGGTTTCAGCAAAGTGCCCTTCACTTCTGGGTGTGGGTTCCAGTTACTTTCTGGCTTTTCCCTGCCTGGTGGGCATGGCCATGATGTGAGCTTGTTTTTGAAAGACCTTGTTTTGCAACACCGAGTTTTACAAGACTCTAGACCATCTCTGTCTCAGATGAGCAGGTTGGGGTCCAAGTGCTTTTGGGGGGTGAGGGCACACTGGCTGCTCTGTCTTGCTCCGATCTGGCTCTCATGTAGCAGGGTAAAGCAGGAAAACTGAAGTGTGTGCTTCTGCACCGCAGGAAGGAACTGTGCTCACAGAACCATCTTGAAGTGGGGCTTTCCCCTTAGGGAAGTTTTGTGGGGAACGGGGCTGAACTTTCAATCCTGGTGCTGGAGGAGGGGTTGGCATCGCTGCTTGGGGCTCTTCTGCCTCCTGTGCTCTGCCTGCCCCATCTCAGCCTTCACCCTGTCACCTCCACCTTCCTCATGCCTGCGCCATCCCCTCTGTCCTCAGCTCCTTCTGCCATGCCTGATCCAGCCACGTCTTTGTGAACCACAGGGTCCCATTCTCATCCACACTCGTCCCTTCATCCAATCCCTTCACCCAGCCCATCACGGCCTCTCTTGGCCGAGGTTCAGGCTTAGCCCACCCTCACGTCCCAAGGGCTCCCATCCCTGACCCAGCTCCCACCCTTTGTGCATCAATCCCAGAGCTCGTCCCCCCTCACAGGCACGGTGCTGTGGGTGGAGGTGGGTGCCTGGACGTACCACTACAGCGACCAAGGGGACTACACGTGGGAGCAGGCCAGGAATTACTGCCAGACCTTCTTCACCGACCTGGTGGCCATCCAGAACCAGCAGGAGATCGAGTACCTCAACAGGAGCCTGCCCTACCACAAGCACTACTACTGGATCGGCATCCGCAAGCTGGGCGGCACCTGGACCTGGGTGGGCACCAGGAAGGCGCTGACCAAGGAGGCAGAGAACTGGGCCCTGGGGGAGCCCAACAACCGCCGCTCCAACCAGGACTGCGTGGAGATCTACATCCAGCGGCCGCAGCAGGCCGGCAAGTGGAACGACGAGCCCTGCAGCCGCAAGAAAAAGGCGCTGTGCTACCGCGGTGAGCAGGGGACCGCGGTGCAGAGCTGGGCAGGGTGGGCTGGGCAGCTGGGCAGGGTGGGCTGGGCACCTCAGCAGGGTGGGCTGGG
>NW_015379264.1:251268-253686 GCF_001522545.3 Parus major | reverse complement strand
ACCTCAGCAGGGTGGGCTGGGCACCTCAGGGTGGCCAGCAGCTGCTGATGGTCGTGCCCTGCGTGTGCAGCCTCCTGCCAGCCCTCGCTGTGCAGCCAGCGTGGCGAGTGTGTGGAGACCATCGGGAGCTACCGCTGCCAGTGCTACCCCGGCTTCCAGGGCCCCGAGTGCGCGGATGGTGAGACACCCATCCCCACCCCTCCCTTTGTCCCTTTGGGGTGACAAAGCAGGGTTCTGCTGCTCCTAAGGGGCCGTGGCACCGTGTCTCTCCCAGCTGTGCAGTGTGCCAAGCTGGAGCCCGAGGGGCTGACCGTGAGCTGCAGCCATCCCTACGGAGACTTCAGCTACAACTCCAGCTGCCAGTTTGGCTGCCCCGAGGGGTTTGAGCGGCGAGGGGCGGCCGTGCTGCGCTGCCTGCCTTCCCAGCAGTGGTCAGCAGACATCCCCACCTGCACAGGTAGGGTCTGGCAGGGGCTGGGGGTCTACAGGGACCCTGTAGCTGGGATGCAGCATTGATGCTTTGGGGAGACCAGCCCCGTGTGCCCAATGCTGTTTGGGCAAGTGTTGCTGTGCCCTTACCTGTTGAGGAATCATCTCCTGGTGCTGCATGAGAGGTGGGATTCCCTGGGGAGCTGAGGCCCTGTTGTGCCTGGCTGTCCCAGTGGCCATGAGTCCCACTCAGATAGCAGCACCCTGTGTGCACCAGGCACGGGGTCAGGATGGTGTCCTGGCTCCTCTGTCAACCCTGTGGCACCGTCTCTCTGCCCTGGCCCACCCTGATCTGCCTTGGGAAGGCATTTGGCATCTTGGGAAAGAGAAAGGGGGCTGCTGTCCCACAGCCAGGGGAAGGGTGTATCCTGGCAGGGGGGGGACACATTCAACAGGCATAAGGACTCAAGAAATGACATTAGAAATAAGCTGGGAGGGACAGAGTGTGGCAGGAAACCACACAGGAGAGAAAGGTGTGGTATGTTATGCTGCAGGGGCAGAGAAAGTCTTCCTTCAGTGGCTTGAGGGTTTGCAGCCAGGCACCAGGCACCCCAGAGAACTGCCAGGCTCTTTTGGGGGTGCAAGAGCCTCGCTCCACCTTTCCTGTACTGCTCCGTGGTACACCTGCAGCCTTGCACAAGGACAGGGTGGGTGGGGGACTGCAGCAGACATGGGACACAGATGGGGACCCTCTGCAGTGAGAAGGAATGGGGGTGGGCAGCATCTTTGTATAAATATTCTTTTTAAAAGAAGCCTGCCTTGAGTTAGTGCTGCTGCTGCTGCCTGTGCAGGGCGGGTCTGTGGTCCAACCCAGGACCTGAGGTAGCTGAGAGCAGCAAAACTGTCTGCAGTTAAGGGGAACAGGGATGGAGACTGCTCTGTAACCTGGATCCCCAGCAGGGGCAAGGGCAGGAGCTGGCTCCCAGTTTTGTGAAAATCCCCACAAGCAAGCTGGGCTGAGCCTGTGTGCTCCAGGCTTTTTAAGCTCCCAGGGGCTTGCTTTCCCAGCTCGTTGTTTTTTTCCTGCTGGCTGTAATATGATTGATTTTTGTTTTATTACAAACAGTCAGATGAGTCAGTCGGTTGCCTGTGCTGATAACAAAATGGTGTTAGCAAGCATTGCCAGCTGGGCTTACTCCAGAAACGAGAGCAAGGCTGCAAGCAAGGCTGATGGTGCTGCAAGGACAGAGGGACCAGGCTGCCTGCCCTGCCTCCAACTCTGCCCCACACCTGCCTGCAGCCACGGTGTGCCCACTGCTGCCTGCCCCTAAGGGGCTGGGTCAGCTGCTCCCACCTGCACAGCGTGCTCACCAACAGGCACCTCTGGGGACTCTGGGCAACCAGAACTGCCTGGAAAATAGCCAGGAAAGGAAAAGTCCACCAGGAAAGTGCTTGGTGTCAGTCTGAAAGCAGAAGATGCAGCAAATGCAGCCTGTCCCTGCTGGGCTGGGTGGTGTTAATGCCCTGCTGGCACTCACCTTTGGTGGCAGCAGAGCCACTCACCCCAGAAAACCTTGGGTATTGCCCTGGCATGCAGCAAAACACACTCTGGGCACAGGCTGGGGAGGCTGGTACACAACCTCTTTAGCCACTGCCGTGGGTTACACACCCAAAGCCATCCTCCTGCTGCTGTGACAAGGACAGAGGCTGGTCTCTGCTCCAGGAAAGGGAGGGAGGTGAATGGGACTGCAGCAGCTGTGGTCCTTCCTCCCAGGGGCTTTGGCCCAGGGTAGTGAAAGGGATAAACAGGGCTCTGGCAGAGCAGCAACTTTGTCCCCCCAACAAAATCACTTGTAGGGCAGAAAAATCATTGCAGCAACTACAGATTTGAGAGGTGAGTCTGGGTAAGATTTGATTTGGATTCAGCCTGAATCATGAGATTTAACCTCATCTATCCCGTGTCTGAGATCTGCTCTCCCATTGCAGCCA
>NW_015379264.1:246618-248910 GCF_001522545.3 Parus major | reverse complement strand
TGGGCTCTCAGTTTATCCCCTGGCTTGCCAGCCCACACGTCCCCATCCCACTGCCATCGGTCCTGTCCTCTTGATGCTCCTGCTGTGCTTTATCTCCAGCCATCAGCTGCCCAGTGCTGGCCCCCCCCAGCAGAGGCCAGCTGAGCTGCTCTCACCTGCACGGGAACTTCACCTACAACTCCACCTGCAGCTTTTCCTGCCAGGAGGGGTTTGTTCGGATGGGAGCAGAGATGCTCCGGTGTGAGGCCACGGGGAACTGGACCAGGGATCCCCCTGTCTGTGCAGGTACAGCGGGACCCCCAGCTCCTCTGGCACTGCCGAGGTTGCTCCAAGCACATCTTCAGTGTGGTGGAGGGGGAGTCCCCAGGGCTGTGAAGCCCTGACAACATTCTAACGTGTGGCTCTGTGGCTTTGTTTCAGAGGATGGTGCCTTCCTAAAGCAGGTCCTGGCTTACAGCAGCGGCTCAGCGCTGGCAGTAGCTGGTGTTGTGCTCTCTGGGGGGCTCATTGCCCTCCTTGCCAGGAAGCTCAGTGACAGAGGTACAGAAATGCCTCCTGCAGCCCACCCCAGCTCTGGCCAGGGGCTCTCAGGCAAGGTGGTCACAGTCCCAGGGGAGGCTGGGGAGATCAGGAGAGTTTACCAGTGTGACTGCCTCCATTCACATGTTTTATCTGCTGAGTTGCTTGGGTCCTGGGCAGTTTGTCCAGCTCAGTGTCAGCAGCCAGGTTTGGAGGGTAGAGCCAGATAATGACTCTGAGGAAGGCAGCAAACGCTTGTTAAAGCATCCCCACCCCACACTTGCTAAACTCAGCTCAATTTCAGATGCTGCTGCTGCAGCTTCTCATGACCTTCACTAAACAGAGCTGGTTATTTCTTTTCTGTGTGCTTTATCCCCATGGACATTTCAACCCTGTTACCAGAGGAGAAGAAGAAGCTCCTGAAACCCACCAGGTGAGAGCAGTGCTCTGCAGGAGGGTGGCTCTGCCCTGTGACTGTCACAGCCCCGTGTGCATCCTGCTGACAGCCAGACCTGCCTGTGCGGGGCTGTTTTTATACGGGAGCATGCATCATTCAGCACTGGCAGGGTGCTAACCCCTGCCCTTCACACACTCCTGCACTCCCCAGGGTGACACCCTTGTGTTTGCCTTCCAGCGACCTGGGAGCGCCGGGCACCTTCACCAACGCAGCATATGATGCCAACCTGTGAGGAGAGGGCAGGTGGGACCCTCGCAGCACCCTGTCCAAAATTCACCCAGGGTGCTCCTGTGCGGGGCCAGCCCTCGGGACGGGTGTGGGTAACACCGGCTGCATCTCTGCCGTGCTGCCCGAGTGAGAGCCACCGTGTGTCCCAGGGCTGCAGGAGCACAGAGGGGCTCCCTGCCTGTGCTGCCAGCCTGGCCCTGGGCAGTGCCACCACGGTGTGTGACATCCCCTGGGCAGTGTCACCACGGTGTGTGACATTCCCTGGGCAGTGCCACCACGGTGTGTGACATTCCCTGGGCAGTGTCACCACGCTGTGTGACATTCCCTGGGCAGGGGAGCTGCCCCCAGTGCGGGCAGTGCAGACCCAGCGGGGCCGGGAGCAGCGTGCCCGGGCAGCCTGCAGCCAGCGCTGGGCACTCTCCCACCCGGGATGTGCACACTCCCCGAGCTCCATTCCTGCACCCCCCGGGGATGTGCACACTCCCGGAGCTCCACTCCTGCTCCCCCCGGGGATGTGCACACTCCCCGAGCTCCACTCCTGTTCCCCCCGGGGATCCGGACACTCCCCGAGCTCCTCCTGCTCCCCCCGGGGATGTGCACACTCCCCGAGCTCCATTCCTGCTCCCCCCGGGGATGTGCACACTCCCCGAGCTCCATTCCTGCTCCCCCCGGGGATGTGCACACTCCCCGAGCTCCACTCCTGCTCCCCCCGGGGATGTGCACACTCCCCGAGCTCCACTCCTGCTCCCCCCGGTGAGCTTGTGTCAGCGGGGTCTGAATAAACACCTTTGTGTAAGTACCGCCTGCTGTGTGCCTGGGCCGGGCTGGGGGAAGGTTTCATTAAACAGAACAGAAGCAGGGAAACGATTCCTCCCCTGGACGGGCCCGGCTGAGGCCGCTTCTCCGGTGCTGTGTCCGGTGCGGGCCCCTCGGCTCAGGAAGGGCGCTGGGGTGCTGGACAATGTCCAGAGAAGGCCAGGAGGCTGGAGAAGGGGCTGGAGCACAAGTGCCGTACTGTACCGGGCTGTACCGGGCCGTGCGGTGCTGTACCGGGCCGTACCGGGCCGTGCGGTGCTGTACCGGGCCGT
>NW_015379264.1:236643-246028 GCF_001522545.3 Parus major | reverse complement strand
GTACCGGGCCGTGCGGTGCTGTACCGGGCCGTGCGGTGCTGTACCGGGCCATACCGGGCCATACCGGGCCGTGCGGTGCCGGAAGAGCCGGCTGAGGGCACTGGGGTGGTTCAGCCCAGAGAAAAGGAGTTTAGGGAGGACTTTATCACTGCCGGAAAGGAGATCGGAGCCAGGCGGGGTTTGGGTCGGACACTGGGAGGAATTTCTGCACAAAAGGGACACCGGAATGGGCTGCGCCGGGCGGTGCTGGAGTCACCGCTCCCGGAGGAGCTCGCAGCCTGGGCACGGCGCTCAGAGCCAGGGGCTGGGGCACGGCCGGGGCTGGGGCACGGCCGGGACCCGCTGGGCCCTGAGCTGCTCCCTTTTCCACCCGTGCTGAAACTGCGACTCCCCCGGAGCGCGGACAGCGGCCGTGCCGTGCCGAGCCGAGCCGAGCCGAGCCGTGCCGAGCCGAGCCGAGTGCGAGCCGAGCCGAGTCGAGCCGAGCCGTGCCGAGCCGTGCCGAGTGTGAGCCGAGCCGAGCCGTTCCGGGGCGGGCCCTGCGCTGCCGGAAGCAGACGTGTGCGTCGGCAGGAACGGGAAGCGATGGCGGCGGCCGAGGCCGAGTGGGAGCCGGCGGGGCTGCTGCCCGCGCCGGGGGGCGGCCTGGACTGGGGTGAGCGCGGTTTCGGGGGTCCGGGAGCGGGGCTGGGTTGGGCCGGGCCGGCGCGGAGCTCCCCGGCGGGGCCGGGCCGGCGCTGAGCCCGCTGTCTCTCCGCAGAGGCCGTGCTGGGAGAGGAGCTGAGCGAGCTGCTGGGCGCCGCGGCCCCGAGGGACGAGCCGGAGGTGAGTACCGGGCACGGCGGGCCCGGCCCCGGAGCAGCCCGGCAGGAGAGCGTGTCCGCCCGGGGCTGTCCCTGCGGGGGCCGATGGCCGAAAGCCGGCGGGGCAGGGCGGGCAGGGTGAGAACAGGGTGCCGAGGGCAGGGTGCCGAGGGCAGGGTGCCGAGGGCAGGGTGCCGAGGGCAGGGTGCTGATGGCAGGGTGCGTGTGTTACACCTACACCCAGCCGGGCCATTCTTCATCCCTTCGTCTCTTAGATGGCTGCTTTTTTTCTTCTGTAGCGTAGGATTCTCTCCAAAAACCTTTGCTTGCGACCTTATGCATTAATCCGTATCTTTTTCGCTGTCCCCTTGTCCGGTGTGCTTTATTTCCTCGCGGGTTCTCCTCTCCCGGCCCTGCCGTGTCCCTGCTCGCTGTGTCCTGGTGCGGCAGGAGCCGGGTTACAGGCAGTGTGACCCCCGGTTGTTGGGGTGTTCCTACAGCCGTACAGCCCACGGCATTCGGGAACAGACCGGCATTGGGGAACAGACCGGTATTTGGGAACAGACCGGTATTTGGGAACAGACCGGCTTTAGGGAACAGACCGGCATTCGGGAACAGACCGGCTGTACAAGGGACAGGCATTCCCCAGCAGCAGCTCTTGCCTGGCTGAGGACTCTTAGTGCACAGCTCACGTTGTGGTTTTTTGGTCATTCTTCCTTTAAATGTACTGTGTTCAGCTTTATTTTCATTCTAACTTGTAATTACCCTTATCTATGCAGTTTGGTGTTTTTGAGCCTCCCTTCACAAGGCGAGTTGGGAGCATAAGGGAAGGTATAACTGCAGTGTAGTTTTTAGAAAAATCTTTGTTGTATATTTGTATAAGCTGGGTAGGTCATGTTTGTATTTTTCATGCAAGTGCTCAGGTGCACGGGAAACTGAGACTTAGAGATGCACAAGCAGAATAAGTGGAGAAAACCCCCAATTGTTGTTTTAAAGGTTGTATGATAAGTTATATGTATGGAGTGATTTTAGGCTGTTTGTTTTGATTTTTGTTGGAAAAGCAAACCAATGTATTTGGCTTTAGATGTTGACATCAGTGTATTTAAGTACAGGGAGACTTAACACACACTGTTAGTCAGGTCTTGGGCAAGTCAATCTTGTGTCTGTTTACCTCCTGGCGAACTGTCCCTGGTGCTGCTTCTGTTTGTAAAGTGCTTTGAGATGTAAGGGTGGAAGAACATTAAATACATTTTTCAAGGCAGATGAAGGCTGGCAGCAGGTTCCTGCAACTTGTGTTTTATGTGAGATGGTTCAACAACTGAATTTAGAACTTTTGCTTCACAAATTGCAAATAAGAACACGGTAATTAGTGATGGTCTTAAACTGACCTGCCCCTTCCTACTGGTGTAAGTTAAAAAGAAGCCTTGTTTTGTGTGTTTCAGTTGAGAATTTCTCCTTTAAGGACTTTGATCTCTGCATACCTTAATGCACCTTAAGTGATTGATAGATATGTTGTTTGTTTTGTTTTCTGGAGCTGTAAGAATGTGAACATAATGGCTGATGGTGTCAATGTATTTTTCTTTTTCTGTATTTGTCTCTTTTTCTGAATTTCAGGAAAATGATCTCTATAACTTCCATTTTGATTTGGATTTGATGTCTTGGGACTCAGACCTTTGGAATATTACAGGCCATGCTTATGCAGGTAATAAACCTTCTGTATTCTGCAGGTGCTACTCTTCCCCTCCTTCCCCACAAGGGTGAGCTCTTAAAACTCGTGTGGAGCTGCTTGGTGCCCTGCAGCCTTTTGCTCTGTGATGAGAATTGGGCTGTGTTTCTGTAGGATGGGTACAGCTGGCAACAACCTACAAGCCATGCTATTTCATAACTTTAATCCCCCTACATTTTCTGCCATGCATTGCTTTGGGAATTAAATATCTGCTGTAGGACAGTGTGTTCTTTACTCTTCCTGTTGCTGAAAGCCTGTGCAGTGAAATGTCTTTACCTGCCTCTTGCAGATGCAAACGTGAAGACAGAACCTTTGTCACCAGCTGCCTCCAGCTGCTCGGTCCCCTCGCCACCGTCTGTGGACTCTCCAGTGCAGAACGTGCCTGTATGCAAAGCACATGTAACACACACAGCAGCAGCTCTGACAAACAAAAACCCCTGTGCTTTACTCCTCTCACCAAATTCATGGCATAAGAAGAAAGAGCTTATTTACCCAACCCTTGCAAAATCCCCTCAGTGGTGTTTTCTTACCTCTTCTCTGTGACCCACTCGAATAAGAGCATGTTCAGCTCTCTTTCCTCAGCTATGTTCATTAGGTTTGTTGCCAAAGTGCCTTCTAAAGGCTTCTGGGTCTAGCAGGTGGTGGCCTTTGCCTCCCATTGCTCTGCAGATGGGGAGAAATACTTGTTGGGTTTTTTTCTTTTAGTGGTACCTGGCATTGGCCAGAACCAAATTGCAGAGTGAAACCTTTCTCCTGTTGGCTGCAGCAGCAACACAGATGTGATGAAAAGCAGATATACTCTGAAGTGCTGGTACATACTGCTCTGAGCTTCTGAAGCATTGGTGTCCTGTGCTTTCTGTCTGCAGGATGATGTGGACTTCAGCTGTAGCTCCCAGATGTCTCCCATCTCTCTCTACAGCAAGAGCTGCAAAAGCCCTGCATCCCCAGAAGGAGATGGGGGGAAGAAGCCTGCTGTGAGCATCTCTTCTCGATCTGGTATGAAAGAGAAAGTTATTTTCATCCTATAGATAATGTGTGTTGTCTTGCATCCAAATTATTAACTAACAGACACTAGATGTCCTATCATTTATGACTTGCATATTTAATCAGATGTGTTTATTTTTAACAAATATTACAGATGGGTAAAAAACCCCACATTAAAAGCCACTTCATTATTGCTTGCATTATATATTTTGTGCCTCTCGGTCCAATTCTGACTCTTTTTCCTTTCCCAGCAAATAATTCTGCGAGGAGCCTGAAGAGGTGTGGTCAGACAGTGTCCAGGCCTTTGATACAGCCCAAACCCCTTTTGCCTGCTGTGCCTGAAGCTCAGGCTAACATTGGCATCCCAGCTAAAACCATCATTATCCAGACTCTTCCCACACTTGTGCCCCTGGCAAAGAATCAGCCAGTTGTTAACATCCAGCCAGCACCTCCTAAAGGTAAGGGAAGGTCTTGGCTGGGCCAGGCCTTGATGGTGAGACAGTGACAGCATTGTCTGTTTGGGGTGGCTGATGGAATGAAGTTAGGTTTGGGGTATGAAAGAGGAGGAATAGAAAAAAGGGCCCTACATGCATTACTGGAAAATCTTTGGGCTGAGAAGGTGGCCTTGCTCCTCTTGTAGTGTCCTGTGAGGAGCAGCACTCACATGGGCATTGTTTGAAGTGGAAGGCTGGATTATGTCATTGTTTGGATTGGAGGACAGAGGCTGTGCTGAGCACTGGCAGCTGTGGAGATAAAAGTGCTGATTTGGAAGGATCTGTAGGGATGCTTTGCTCTGCTCTGCTTGCAGTGTCAGGTGGTGCATAAGGTGATTACAGTCCTGTCATAACTGAAGGGAGATCCAGCAGAATCAGTTGGGATGAAGCTGGAAAGCTTGGGAGAAGTGATATAAGCCTGTTTTTAACCCACACAAAACTCTTCCACAGGATGGTGGGAACATGAGTTTATGGCTTTGTAGCTCACTAAGGAGCATCAAAAAGAATGTTGTGAAATCTGCTAAAAATGGAGAGCTGTGTCAGAGGTTAGAAAAGCTGCTGATGCTAACAAGAGGAAAGTGACTTCCTGCCCAGTGATAATTCTTCATTCCTGCAGTTACCCTGTTACTGATTTTTGAAGCAGCTTGAGCTTTCATTTCTGGATCCAGAGCATTGTTTCTCTCTCCAGCCTGGGCAGCAGGGACACTGCTTGCCTTGCAGGAATTGCCAGCTGCAGTTGCTCGTTCCACCAGCTGATGGCCACAGTCCCTTGCAGCTGATTGCACTGGCCCTGAGCAAGGAAAAGGAGACAAATTCTTAAGGGCATCTATCTAGAAATTATTGCAGTTGGGAAAAACTTGTCTCCATTACTGATTTCTCTTGCATCAGGGGTTCAGCCAAATCTGGAGATGATGACATTTGTTACAACATGCCTAAGATTGCTAGACTGCTTAAAACACAGGTCAGCACTGTCAGCATGACCTAATTCTGATTCCTTCTGATGCTCCAGCTGCTAAAATACCATCTGGAATAAGGAATGCTGGGGATATGGATTTCTTTGGATATAAGTCTAGTGCTCTGCAGATCAGCTTCTCTTTTTCCCTGAAGAAAAGTCGGGACAGTAGTTTCTGTGAGACAATACAGAGGAAATGCTTTTGAGAAAGTATGTCCATGCTTCCCTTTAACTGATGGTATGTTTAAAAATTCTCTTGTGCAGCTTCCATAACAAAAACCATAAGGATCTTTTTCATCACTCTAAATCCCCTGCATATGACAAGTTGGAACCACCAGTTTGAAATATGCCATTATCGTCCAAGAAGGATGAGAAATTTTATTTTTGCAGCCCCTTTTAAAAAAGTTTGAAGGAGAAAGCATGGTCTTAGAGCATCATCTCTTTTCCACATTAGAAAAAAAATTAAAATAGTCTCAACTTCATCATTTAAGACTCTTAAACTGGGTCATACTAAGTTTTGATGTCTTCAAGATGGTGTCTGAAAAAATATAAAAAAACCAAAGCTCTAGTTTTACCCCATAGATAAGATCTTGGCACGAGGTAAATTGCTTCACTTGCCACCTTCCAGAAGGCTGGATAAATGCTGTAATCCATTGTCGTGCTTTTTGGTTGGAATGCTCAGCTGGAATGTGCTCTTTCTGAGAGCTGGCAAGGTCATCCTGTTACAAAGGATTAGAGAGACATTAATGTGTTTTCAGACAACAGAATATTACTCAAGCACCTGCTTGAGTTAAATGCAGTTGTTGGACTGAAATTTCTTGGAAGTGACTGTTTTTAATTCCATTTCAAACTCTGTCAAAATGACCTCATTTTGCCAGCTTTTCTTTAAACTCTGTTCAGTTTGTGTATAAACTTCCTTGCATAAGATGTTTTTCTAAAGCAATGGTCTTGGTGTGGATTGAAACTTCAGTGTAAGTTTTGAAAGTGTAATTTGCATTGTTCTTTTTTGTTCACCTTCCATCTCTGCTGGTTTGAATTGATCAGTGTGGCACAGGTCACTTCTGTGTAGTAAGTCTCCTATTGAATGCAGCAGTAGTTATAGAAAAAAGGGAGAAGGAGGATTGAGGTAAGCTGGCTAAATTCTTTGAGAAGGTTGTTCAGAGTGCTTCAAGTATTAGCAATTCTGAGTAATGTATATAACAAGTGTTGAATTTTATTAACTTTGAAGAGCTTTTGGGGCAGAGCTGGGTTTATTGGATTCCTGTAATATCTGTAGTTTTAGTTTGCAGGATGGATTAAGAGTCCTGTGAACTTTGGAACAGCTTCTTTCCATTCCTGCTGTGTGGGATAGACTGATGGGTTTGAGCTCAGGTGTGCAGGGCAGGAGGGGATTGCAGTATGCCCTTACAAAGTGGTGATGTACAAATGCATTTCATCCTTGCTGAGCGCTGCTGTTCTTGTGTTCCAGGTCCGTCCGTGGTGCTGCCCCAGCCTGCTGTGGTACAGCTCCAGGCTTCAGGGGTGCTGCCTGCCTCCCAGCCAGTCATTGCAGTGGCAGGAGGGGCCCCAGCACTTCAGAACCACACGGTGAATGTGCTGTCTCCAGCTGCTGGGAGCGGCTCCAGCAGCGGCAAAATCCCGGTGACGAAGCCCCTGCTGCAGAGCAGCGCCCCAGGCACGGGGCTGGACGTGAGTTCTGACTCTGAGAGCTGCTGGCCAAGGCTGTGCACATCCCTGTTACCTGCATGTGGGGCCTGATGGTCCCTTCAGAGTCTCAGGAAAACTCTTCATAGGATTTCCAGCTGTAAACAGGGAGTTCAGCAGCTTGGCACAGAGCAGGGAGGAACAGCTCAGGATCTGCTGGCCTGCCCCGAGCTGCAGGCCAGCTGTGCAAGTGTAGTGACAGAAGGCAGTGCTGACAGCTGTTTTGTGTCCCTTGTCTTCTCAAGTGCAACCTCTCAGTGGCTGCACCTCTCTTACTTACAGGGAGATTGGATATATCTGATTTTTGATTAGTGCTAAATCACTTTTCTAATCCATGTAATAAAAACATTTTCTTTGGAGGCAGATGAGTTGGAAATTTCAGTGCCTCATTCTTTTTCCATAGCCATTGATCTCCAGATTTTACTCATGATTTTTAGAAACTTCACTTACTGAGCTCCATATGATCCTAATCTCTTCAGGCTCCCTTTTGATGATGTAGTGAATGTGTAGAAGAGGGTTAAGCTCTCAACAATTGCAGTGCAAATAAGAAAGTTTTTCCATAGTAGCTCACAGTAAGCAGTAAGTGTAAACAGTAGCTTTTGAGATGTGTGTGGGCTTTTTTTCCCTCTTCAGCTTTGACAGCTTAACCTGTTAGCCAGCTGGCTGTTAACCTGATTTAGCTCCTAGTAACTTGGAGCTGCTCTGATTGTGTTTTATTGTCCATGCTTGAGGAAAGGACCAAAGCTTCTTGTTGGTGACTTCCAAACTCTGTCATTCCCCCATGTGGTATTCCAAGCACAGTTGTGAGCTGAGGCTCCTATCACATCTCAGTGTAAGGGAGGAAACACTGGTGAAAAACACATGGAATTTTGCTGTACAGGCACCTGCTCATTAGCAGTGCAGGTCACTGTTTCCCAAAAGCAGTGGGAACCTGTTCCTTCAGCTCCTGTGGAGGGATGATGCTGTGTGGTTTCCTGGTGTCTGGGATTGCCACTCAGGCTTGATGGCAGCTTTTCCTCACGAATCATATTTGTGTGTGGGCTGCATTTTATAATGAAAATATTGTGCTACAAATAGTTGAGCAGCCAGAGTACAGTGGAAACTTGATATTCAGTGTGCAAGAGGCAAACAAAGGTCTCTCAGTAGGCAGAGCAGTTGAGTGTGCTGCATTTTTTAGTGATAATTCCCTGTCACACAGAGTTAACTCGAGAGATCAGCGACCTGCAGTCATTGGATTTGTGACCCCCTGTAAGCAGGGCTAGCATGGCACCTTGCCATTGCCTGAATGTAAGGTTTAATTGACAAAAGCCCCTTTTTGTCATCATGCTGCATGTACATAGCCATGACAGCAGGAGTCAGATGTGTAGCTGGGGTAACAAACAGCTGTTTGTTTCCAAGGGTGGCTGTGTGGGCATTTCCCCCTTTTAGGGGAGCAGTTTGAAGACTTGTGAAGTGCTGCACATCTTACCTGTGCTTGTCACATGGCAAAACAGTTGCAGCTGCTCTTTGGCACATAGTGTGAAACAGTGCTTTGAGAAAAAACAAATGTTTTGGGATTCAGCTGGAGCCAGCAGGGTTAAAGCATCTCCTTGGGCTGCCTTGGACGCTGCATGTGGAGCTCAGGGCTGCACAGATGGAGCTGTCATTTGAGCTCTGTAACACCTGTTATTGTTTGCTAATCTGAGCAGATGTTGCAGGATAAAAAGAAACACTGCAGGACTTTCTTTTGGGTTTAGGAGGGATAAACTGGTAGCTTTACACTCAGCCTGCCAGGGGATTACAGCAGCAAGAGCTGATGGCAGGGCTGAGGCCCTGGGTAGCCTGGTGGCACACATGTGCAGCCTGCCAGCCAGGGGGAAGTGCCAGCATACTGCAGATCTAGAAAACATTCATTATGCAAAATAACTTCAGCATAAGTGTGGATTTCTGTTGAGAATCCTTGTTTCTGTGCTGTACATTGTGCAATATTTGTGTAACATGAACACATTAAGCAAGTTGTGTTCTGTTGAGTTAGAGACAGGAAAACCCAGAACTTCCATAAGAACAAAAATCCCTTGCATAGGTTTTGTATTCCTGCAGTCAAAGATGTGTCTTCAAAGACAGCAGCTTTCATAAGCTGAGGTGGGAAGCAGCTAATGCTACATTGAATGGTTTGTACTTTCAGCATTTTGTTAACTTTCCCAGCAGTGTACAAAAAACCTCTCTGGAGTATGAGAAACAATCTTCTAGAGGTACAGCTTGTGTTGGAAGGGAGGTTAAATTTTGCTCATAATTGAGTTTTCTTTGGAAGTAAATTGAGGTAGCAATGTTTATTTGTAAAGTGCATGACTCTTTGTAAAACCTCTGAAGATAAAGGGCAATCTGAATCTGGTTAATGCTGTTTGAAGTGATGTTTGAAGGTTTGCAATGAACCTTCCAGTTCTCCATATTTACAGCATTTTTGTGTATATCTCCACTAGTGGTGGTCTGGTTTTCAAAGCCAGAAAAGCAGAAGTTGCATCACTGATTCCTGATTGTTTTTAAGGCAAATGTTCTCCCTCTGTGGTCTGTGTTTCCTTAGAACCAGAAGATGCTATCTTGGGTGGAAGATCAATTCAATACAACTTTAAAAGTTGGAGGCTGCAAAAGAAG
Source organism: Parus major (assembly GCF_001522545.3). Taxonomy (NCBI): domain Eukaryota; kingdom Metazoa; phylum Chordata; class Aves; order Passeriformes; family Paridae; genus Parus; species Parus major. The sequence goes on along the minus strand of NW_015379264.1, from coordinate 236,734 downwards.
TTAGCAGGCAATTTCTACCTTTAATCCTGGTTCAGCACTCGTGCATAGCAATGCTGCTGAAGCAGAGTGACATTGTAAATCATTCCTCTCC
>NW_015379264.1:229175-235846 GCF_001522545.3 Parus major | reverse complement strand
CCTTGGGGCTGGGCCAGCTGGGTAATGCTGATTGCCATACTGCTTCCAGGTTCAGCATTCCCGTTCCACTTCACTCACACAGCTCCTTCCATTTCCTGCATCACTTCTGGGTGGGATTGGGTTGGGTGTGGAATTGTGGCACAGTCCCCAAGAAAAGCCAGGCAAGAGCTGGAAGGCTGCCCAAGGAGGACCTGAAGCTGTTTGCAGATTGTAAATTAAAACAAAATAACTTAAGGAGTACTGGATTTTGTTTAAGCAAGGTTTACAAATGAGTCAGAAAGTAGTTGGTGTGGCATAGGCTGAAATGCAGGTACTCCAGAGTACCTGGGATCAGGCTGGGGACAGCTCATGTTGCTCACAGCATCTGGAGAACTGTGAGTAAAGCAGAGCAATCTGGATAAAAAACAACACACAAAATGTAGATGGCAGTGTCTGAAACAAGTGACAGATGTACCTTAGGATGTACTCCCAGTGCACAGTCACTGCACTGGTGCTCTAACACCTTATTTCCTTCAGGGAAGCATCTACGTTTGCCAGGGGTTCCAGACACGTGATTAAAAGCTGTCCAGTAATGAATAATCCTGAGCAGGTCTGCAGACAAGAATGGATGTAAACAATTTGGTTTTCTCTGAGTTCCTCTTTTTGAAAGGGGAATGTAACTCCTTGTTTGGAGTTCACAACTTGAGCCAAAGCTGCTGCATGAACTCATTCCCTGTTTTTTCATCTCTGAACAGTTTAAGTGATCCTGGCCCCAAACTGGTGTGTTCTATACACTGCAGCTCTTGGCTAGCCTGAATCCTTTTTTTTGGTCCAGTTTTTATATGTCTGCAGAAGCTTTTTTATGTTAAATGTTGTAGTACTTAAAAAATTCAAGACAAAGCTTAGTGTTAATGCAAATACGTTAAAATCTTTTCCTTCTCCACTCCAAAGAGAGTAACTGAAGTACAAACAGCTTCACTTTCACAGACTTTTGTTGGTGGCAGCAGACTAGACATTAAATAAATGATCTTTATAAAAGCAATTAGACCAACATGGAGGCAACCCAGAACGTTAATGCACTGTAACGTGTTTTCTTCATCTTTGTCACCCAACTGCAGCATCATGAGGAATGATGTCTTCAAACAGCTTGTGGCCACTTTTTGTTAAAGACACCAGTGCCCTAGAACAGCATATTGTGTGCAGGTAGATGCAGGGAGAGAGCTGAAGAGCTGTGGGTAGGGTTCTTTACATAGCCAGACTCAAAATCTGAGTTAGTTAATGTTACTATTCTGATTGATTATTCTTATTGATTAATCTGAGTGATTATACTGCTTCCCCAAAATGATACTTCTGGAATAGTTATTACCTTTTCTTCTTTAATATTCCTTCTCTGAGAGATACAGATTACAGCAGTGCCTGTGGTGGTAGGTACTGAAATATTCAGGTCTGTGTAAGATGGATCATTCAGTTATCTGTCAGTGTAATGGTCATTAAGGCATTTCCACTTGCAGCTTAATAATGTGATGGAATCTTCTGTTCCTAATGAAAAGAGAGCTGCTAATCTGTGAGGGAAAGGAAATCAACAGACTAGTGTTTAAACTTAGGATTTCTGGTAGTTTTGTGTAGTTCTGCAGTATCCATCATTGTTTATCCTTGTCAGCAGCAAGATGATTTCAGTCTGGGTTGTCCCACTCAGTGCAAACCACAAAATGAGTGAGTGGTAAAAGATGATGGAGTGTTCCTGCTTGGGAAAAAAATCAATCAGGACTGCTGGAGGATGGGGAGGGGTTATTTGGCTGTCCCAGTCTGGTCTTGCAGACTGAATGCCTGCTATGGTTAGAGTGAGTTATGTGCTCTCCTGGAGTACATAACTGGTGTGCTGCTTGAGCTTCACCCCGAAGGAATGCACTTTGTGTGCTCTCAGAGACTGCTCCCTGATGTGAAGTGAGGCACATTCAGTGGGACAGTCAGGAAACTGAGCCACCCTCCTGATCTGAATTAGGATGTTGGGGTAGATTCACCCAGAGACTGCATTTAAACTGCTGTGTGAGTGCTTGATACACACAGAATGTGCAATCTGACATTAGCAGCACTATTCAAAACCTCAAAAACTGTGTAGCATAGGTGGAAAAGGCACAGAAATGTGCAATCAGTGTGGAAATGACTTCCAGACAGAACAGACTGGAAAACCCTAGAAATTTCCTGTTAGGAAAGCAGATTGTAGCCTGTAAAATGGTGCAGGGAGGAGTCAAGGTGAAAGGCATTCTTGCTGCCTTGCAGACCTGAAGAGAGGTATTTTCTCTCTTTGTGATTTGATTGATCAAACCAAACTCGAGTGTGTTTGATGACCCCTGCATACAGAATATTGAGAATACAGAAGGAAACTGAGGCAGTGCAGGATCTGTTTTCCCTTAGGTGTACCCTGATCCCGAGGTGCCTCTGTGCTGACCATTCCAGCTCACTGGAAGCAGAGAGAGGGAAGCTGTCTGTGCAGACCTGTGCCAAAGCAGAGATTGTGCAGTTTTAACTCCAGGGTTGTGAACAGCCTGTGTTTTGTGTGTTCAGGTCAACGTCCTGAGGCGGCAGCAGCGCATGATCAAAAACCGCGAGTCAGCCTTCCAGTCACGCAAGAAAAAGAAGGAATACATGTTGGGACTGGAGGCCAGGCTGGAGGCAGCCCTGCTGGAGAATGAGAAACTCAAGAAAGAAAACAGCACGCTGAAGAGGCAGCTGGATGAAGTGGTGTTAGAGGTAAGAGATTGTGATGAAAGTCTGATTTCAGATGAAAACAGTTGTTTAAGTGGAAGGCACTGGAGCAGAGATGGGGAGATGTTGACTGAAGGACCTTTGAAGATTTCTAGCCCAGCATCCCTTTCCAAGCAAGACTTTCACCAACTCTGACACATTATCTGGTAGACTTTTTATTCTTTACTTCATGGTGCTTCTGAATTTTTCATTGGATAAAAGTGGAATATAATGTATAAACCAAAGTTTTATTTTTAAATAGTTCAGGAATGTATTCACACGTAATTAGGCAAGTATGAATCAAAAAAGCAAATATAATTTAGTGTACTTGGCTTCTGACATATGTGCACCCCTCTTTTACTCAGTGTCTTGTGTTCTCTCTAGAACCAGAAGCTCAAAGTATCATCTCCAAAGAGAAGAACACTGTGTGTGATGGTGATACTGGCCTTTATAATGTTGAATTATGGTCCATTGAGGTAAGCTGCTTAGAAATTCCTGTTTGCCTAGCAAGTTTGCTGTCCTGATATTTTTGTTGGAATCATTAATAACAGCCATTGCTGTGTCTTAAAGCCTTGCACTTGAAATCTGAAATCTGTCCTTTATTCTCCTCCTGCTTAGGGGAAGATGTATCTGTATAATGGTTCCACTTTTGGAATCCTTCTGGCAGTAAGAACTAGATCTTGTACATCTCAGTTCTCCTGGTTTGGCATTTTTTTGTTCAGTGCAGCATACAGCAGTTTGTCTGCTCCATTTTTACCTGCAGAGATTAAGAACTCTGTTTAGAATCCTTTTAGGAAAAGAAGTCAGACTTGGAGAGCTGATCTGCTTGCTCATGCCTGTGCTAATTTCAGTAGCTGTGACTTGGAGCTCCTTTAGTGCTCAAAATACTCAGGAAATCCTGCTGTACATTCTGTGCCTTGCAGTCCTGGCTGCAGGATGTGTCCAGCTGCAATCTCCCTCGTTACAGAGCCCTTGTCTCCCAGGTCTGGTGAAGAGGTTGTTCCTTCTCCTTGGCTGGTGGAAGTGGTAATCAGAAACCTCTCCTGTTGGAGCTGTTACCTGTAGGGTGTAGGAGCCAGAGAGCAGCAGGGAAATGCTGCATCACCTGCCAGGCACTTTATAAAGAAATCTGTGGAAGAAGGGAGAATAAAAAACCATGCTTCTTGCATGTGCCTGTCTGTTTAACTTGGCTTTGGAACATAAAGAGATGGAGCTGTTCACTTTTCAAAAGGGCACAATATTTCAGTAGGATCCCAGTCAGCAGTGTCTCCATTTGTCCTCAATGCCCCAGTCAAACTGAAGGAATGGGATAAATATGCAGGAAGACTTTGTTTCTGACTGTGATAGACTTTCAGAGAGTGATATATGTATTTTTAATATTAGAAAATTTGCTAAAGCTGAAATGACTTCTGAAGTATTTGCACCCACTGCAAATATCCTTTATCTCAGGAAGTGAAATACAGGTGATAATTTTGCTCTGATATGGATGATGCTAAGGTAGACCAGTTCTTAGTGTCTTTAGAATTTGTATTGTGATTTTTGACTATCAGGCAGGAAAATCATCTTCCAGATACTAAGGGATTGATTTGGTGTTTAATAAAGTAGATAAAGCAAGAGGAAATCCTTGGATGTGTGGCTGTTCCTGGCTGGTACAGTAGCTGAGCATGCCAGTGGAACTGCTGTGCCTCAACCAGGTGGTTTGCATCAGCACTGGATTTAGGCAATGAAGAGAAATGTAATTGCAGATTTGCAAGAATTACTCTTTCTGGGTTGGTTTTTTTTTTCCTCCCTAGAAGAAGAAATGCTCACACTGCAATTAAAATTCTAGGCTGTGTGGTGTGAATGTTTGATTGTGTAATACTCTTTAGAAGACCCAGAATGTGAGATTTACAGACTATTTCTTTAGATTTCACTCCTCCCATACACATTTCTCCCTTTATAAAGGTGTCACTGAATGGCAGCTCCATGAACAGGACAGGATTGCTGTTCTGTTTAGCCCTTCACAACAGAAGCTTCCAATATATGTGCTTTTTTTCAGTCCCTGCAATTTCTTACAGAAATAAGTAAATTTTTGTGATAATATCCATGCTAACTTACAATTTAGCAGAAAGCTTATAGTTCAGCAAAACCACTGAATTTTTCCCCCAAATCAGCTAGCTGTGGAATCTCTAATTTCCATGCAGTGGTCAGCTGGAGGTAAGTATGTTCTGAAACCTTGTGTTGCCATTTTTTCTGTGTAAGAAATCACTTCACTTCCACACCTGAATGGAGCTGTGCCAGCATTTGGGCTCAGAATGTTTTGATCCAAACATATTAGCAGTGAATATTTTGTTACTTAAAGCCAATGAACCATTTCAAAGAGAGAGTGACATCCAAAAAAAGCAAAATCACTGGAAATTCACCCCCTAAAATCTGTACCAGATGTTGAAATTTCCTTTTCTGGCCTTGCTGTAAGATGGTTCTTAGGGAAGTGGTGGGTTTTTTGAAGACTAGAGGTAAAACAAGAGGGCAGAGGTGTAGGTTAGCTGTTTCTGTCAAATCAGAGAGAGCAGGGAAGCAGTGGGGTTGTTTGGGGCTGGGTGTGAGGCTGAAGAGCAGGCAGTGGATCAGGGAGGGTGCAGTGTTTGACACTCAGCATCCCACACACCAATCCCATCTGCATGGCTGGCTGGGTACCTACTTCTGGTTTTCCCTCTGCATTCATGGATGTCTGTTGCACTAATTAAGAGTAACACATCATTTTTTTAATTGGATTTCAGTCTTGTTGGCCGTGTGTGTGGTGAGATGTTTGTGATGTTTCATGGAGCACCCTGGGACTGCTTTCAGCTGTTCTGAGATTGTGCAAAGCAGGCCAGGATGTGGCAGCCCTTGGCAGATAAAATTATTCTGCTGACACATTTTTTCATGCTGACAGATGTGTGGGGGTAATTGTAACTCTGAACTTGGGAGTTTGGGGCTGGTAGGGAAGTCTGGTAGGGAAGTTGGTCTGTTGACACAAGAAATCTGTTTGGAAATACCAGAAGGAGAGTGCTGCCCAGTCTGCTTAATTACCAGCAGGCTTTCAGAACATCCTTCAGCCCTTGACACAGCACCATGGGATCTCTAAGGAAAGAATGCAAGTCTAATTTGATGTAAATTGAATGCCAGTGTGATGTGAGGATGAGAAAGGGGCTTGTGTGCAGTTCATGGTCACTCTGCATTAGGTAGAACTCTTTGGATTTGTTGCTGCTTTGTACTGAAAACTGAAGCTTTCAGTTATTAAAAGCAGAAGTAATTTAGCAGGAATTGTGGTAGTGTTTCTGTTTTATCTGTTTGTTTTATACTGGAAGAAAGGTGCCCAGGAATTTCCCATCTGTGTGTCAGTGAACTATTCTGTAATCTTGGTGAGTTATTTGGATTTGGATTCAACATGTGTAAAAACTTCCTTTTATTATTATTTAAGAGTGATTGGTGAGGTGTGTGGGGGGAAGAGGGTCCATTCTGGTTCAGTTCATTGCAGAAGTCACCCCCTTGCCCCATTCCCTGAGGTGCAAGGGAGGAACTGGAAACCAGCAGTGTTTGCACAAAAGGCAGTGAGCACACAGGGCCTGGCACTCAGCAGGGCTGGGAGCTGGAACCAGGGCATCTGAGCCAGGTGTACCTGGAGCCAGGTGTCCCCAGAGTGTCCCCAGAGTGTCCCCAGAGTGTCCCCAGAGTGTCCCCAGAGCCAGGTGTCCCCAGAGTGTCCCCAGAGTGTCCCCAGAGCCAGGTGTCCCAGAGCCAGGTGTCCCTGAGCCAGGTGTCCCCAGAGTGTCCCCAGAGTGTCTCCAGAGCCAGGTGTCCCTGAGCCAGGTGTCCCAGAGCCAGGTGTCCCAGAGTGTCCCCAGAGCCAGGTGTCCCAGAGTGTCCCCAGAGCCAGGTGTCCCTGAGCCAGGTGTCACAGGAGCCAGGTGTCCCTGAGCCAGGTG
>NW_015379264.1:222032-228685 GCF_001522545.3 Parus major | reverse complement strand
GTGTCCCTGAGCCAGGTGTCACAGGAGCCAGGCTCTCCCCCATGTGTGCTCTCTCTGGAGCCAGCGTTGGTCCCACTCCCAGCTGGCAGAGCATCCCTGAGCCATGGCAGTAATTAGCTAATTAGCTGTGCTGGTTTTTTAGCACTGGTCATTTTCAAATGATTGCAGTTGCTCCATGCCTTTTCTCCTTTGATTTCCAGGTTTGTGTTGGACTGTGCCTTAGAGTAAACAGATCTGAAAATGTGTTAAACAAGCATAAACAGGGCTGAAACAAAGGCAACATGTTCTAGTCTAAACAATCCATGTATTTATTTTGGGAATATTTTTATTTTGGTTCTCTGCCATGTTCTCATTTGAATATAAATTGCCTTGTATGTTTGTTTTTGTTTTTTTAAGTCCTACATGTGATAGTAAAGTATTTGCAGGAAAATAACCCAAGTTGAGTAAAAAGCAGGGAAAGGAGAACAATCACAGAAGATGCAAAGGATAAATCTTCTGCATCTCCTCTTGGGCCAGTAGCAGCAAAGCATGTAAGCCAGGTATTTGCTGCTGGTGTGGCATTATCTTTCTGCCTATAAAAAGTGTTAACTAGTTATTTTTTAATCCATAATCAGTCTGCAGAAGCTTACATGGTGGTTGTCACCTAGCAGCAGTCTTGGAGCATTTATTTAGATGTCAGCCAGCCAGAATGTGTCCCAACTACCACTTCAGCAATGTATTGGAGAGAAAACAAAGAAAAATATGAAGTTGGAGGGAGAAAAGGCAGATTTTCAAAGAGGTTGGAGCAGGAGGTTTGAGAGGGTGGTGTGATACTGCTTTTTTAATGTTATTATTAATAATTGTGTGTTCTGTTACAAGTTGGCCACCTCAGTGTGTCTGGAAGCCCTTTCAGTCAGGAAGCCAGACGTGGTGATGTGCAGGGAGCTGTGTTTGTGGTGGAGGATGAGTGAGCTGGTGATTGATGGAGCTCAGTGCAGCAGCTGCTGCTCCAAAGCCTCTTGTGACCTCGAGCAGCTGCACTAGAAAGGTTGGCCTTTAGCAGAGACTTCACTGCAGCCCCTCTCAGGGCTGTCCTCATGGACTTTCCTCTGCTTTCCAGGACTGTCCTGGAAACTGAATAATCTGTTAAAAGTTTAGATCCACTGAGCAGTTGCAAATAAAGACACTGGCCTGGCTGGCTGAGGAGTGTGATCTGTCTGCTGTTGTCATAGCCTACAGCAAATGAAGCAGCAGTTATTTTTGACTCCTCAAAGACTTAGGGGTGTGTCTCATTTCTTAAATTGGTAGCACAAACCAGGAAAAAAATCCCAGAAGTGCTAAGATTAATAATCTTTTCCTAAAAACCAGGAAATTGCCCAAGGATTGTTCAGCTTGCAAGCTACCATGACCTTCTGCTTGTAAGGACAAAGTAATGAGAACACAAGTCTTTGCTAGCAGTGCCCAGATTATCACCCCAGCTGGTGTGCAGGATGGCAGTCAGCTCTGCTGGGGTTTGCTGAGCTCTGGAGCATGCAGGCTTTGGGCTGCTGACAGCAGCATCCATGGAGCCTGAGCTGGTGGCACTCCCTGGAGCTGAGCAGCCTTGGCTGGGGTGGGGACAGCAGGGTTGTTCTGGGGCCTGCTGCATTCTGCAGTGTTCCTGTGCACCTTTGCTCCTGCTTGAGACTTTATGCTGGACTCAGTTAGAGAAACAGAGCCATCTCAGGGCCAGCAGCAGCGTAGGATACCTCAGGGATGGGATGTTGGGAAGTTAGGGTGTAGTGCCAGCAGGGAGCATTTTCTGTGTGGGCAGAGGAGCTGCTCTTGTTCCCAACACGAGTGCTGTGTTTCTGCAGAGGTGTGGGAGCCCTGTCCTGGCTCTCTCAGTGCACATCCCACCAGCAGCCAGGCCAGGGTCCTGCTGTGCCCTGGAGCCACCCTGTGCTGCCCTGGCAGGTGTCCCAGGCACTGATGTGGCATGTTCAGAACCATCCCAATGTCCCTGGGTGGACTGAGGCCACGTGTCCAGCACGAAGGGCAGTGACCAGCAGCTCAAACTCAGCATTGTTTTGCCTTCCCAGACTCTGTGTGTGCTCCTTCCTGCCTCCACCCCAGAGCAGAGTGGGGCAGGTTGGTTGGAACCACCCCTGGCTTGCAGCAGGAGTGGAAGAGGAGCTCCCAAACTTGCAGTGACTGCCTGAAGCATCTCCAGGAGGTGTTCTGAGAGCAGAGATCATGGGCTGTACTTCAGGGTCAGTTTCTGTTTCTCAGTTCATCCAGTCCTGGGCTTTCTTTGCACTCAGTGAAGGATAGGAAAGGATTGGTTTTCTGCTTTTTGTGAGCCTCAGTGGCCTCCCATGTGTCTTCAGGAGGTTGGTAGGCTTAAATGTGATGTATAGTAAACATACATACAAGTGATGACTGCCAAATGCCTGTGAATTTCTTACACACTAGGAGGGAGGAGAAATGTGAAGAAAAAGCTGTGAGATGAGTGCAAGAGGCATGGAACAGAGCCATGGCAGCCAGGTCCAGGCTTCTGGCTGCCAGGGAAAGATGAAACCCTCTGGGTGTTTCAGCAAAAGCAGCAGAAGCGTCGGGAGACACTTGAGGCTTGTAGTACACTTAACACTTGTGGTACAGGAAACTCAATGTAATGTTTGTGACACTGAAAGAACACATTTCAGGGCTGAGTTGAGTGTACATTTGTGTTGGAGATGGCCCAAGGATATAAAATTGCTTCTGCAGCACACCTTTGGTCTTGTGTTGTAGTTCCCTCCTGAAGACAGAGGGGGAAATCAAAAGAAAAAGGACAGGCTCAGTGAATGGGTCTAGGTTCCAGAGCTTTTAATTCCTCTCTTGACAGGTTGAATAAAATTTGGCACCTTTGGTTTTCTTACAAACCAAGCTGTGGGAGCAGGAAGGGATTCCTTCCTCTCTCCTCTGCTGATCACAGCCACAAGCTTTGGCAGTAAAGGCTGGATAATGGTACAGAGTTTTCCAAGCAAAAAAAAAAGTGTTCTGGGTGTCAGTATTTGCTTTCTTCCCTTCTTTTCCAGAGGCTTAATTAAAAATAAATTGCTATTTGAATCATGCAAAACACAGCAAAAACTCCATTCAGGGTTGCTTTCCTCCTGTTCCCCTGCAGAGAAGGAGGCTGGGCTGCTCTCTCCAGCCCAGCACTCAGAGAGAGGGAGCAGCTCTGGAGCAGCCCTCAGGAGAAGGCAGAGCCTTGCTGTCAGCAGATGGTGGAACAGAAACGAGAAATACTTTCCAGAGAGTGTCTGGCACTGTGGCAGCCTTGTCTGGAATCAGTTAGGAAGAGGACAAGGTCTTTGGTTGGTGTCTCCTTGCAGTGTCAACTTTAGCTTGTTGGAAAGTGCCCAGCTCATACTCAGGGATGGTTCTGTCCCCAGAAAACTCTTTGTTATGATATCACTGTTGGCTTTCGTCTGCAAATTACTGTACAACTTAAATGTCAGGATTCAAAACTTGAAGTGCACAGGATTTCTTCAGCCAGAAGCACAAATGAAATTCAGTTTGATCTCCTGGAGAGACTTGCTTTCCCATTTATCAAACTGACATTCAAACCAAAGAAGTGAAAATACAGCTAAAATATCAGGTGCTGTTGAATGCCTGGAGGAGCCATGGCAGGAGTGCTGCTTTTCTTTCCCTCTTGTAATCAAATTTATCTACACTTCTGAACAAACATCTGCATGGACTATTTAGTGGTTCTTTCTTTTTTCCCTTGGATCTGGCTTTGCATGTGAAGCAAGCTGAGAGCTCAGCCAGCTTGGGCAGGGTGTTTGTGGCTGGTGAAAACCCTTTCATGCTCAGGGGCTCTGGGCTGTCCAAATGCAGGCTCCCAAGCCTTGCTGGGCACCCCAGGTGTGTGAGTGAGCCAAACAGGAAAGATTCCAGCTTCCAGAAGACTGCCTTGCCCAGTAAAGCCAGTTCTCAGCTTCAGGCTTTTTTGAGTTTTGATGTGGGGCAGCAGCTCAGTTCCCACCAATAGCAGGACTTGCACAGGGCAGGTTTGCCAAAGTCCTCTGCCTTTTCCAGCCTCTCATCTTGTAGCTCAACAGGATGAAAAAACTGGCTGTGCTTTTGCCATCTGGCATATTAAACCAGTTCTTAAACCAACTGTTGATACCTTAGTTGAAAATGCTGTTTTTCTGAAGCTTTCTTCCCTCTGAACAGGATCTTCTCCCTTCCTTTTTCCCATTTTCTAACCTCTTCTGCCTGATGTTGATATTTATTTCCTCTCCAGTGTCATGGTGCTGGGATCTGTCCTGCAGAGCCTTCCTGTTGCTGCTTGTATCGTTGCTGTTCTGCCTGGTGCTTGTGAAGCTCAGCAGAAGTTTCCAGATGCTCTCTGCAGGACAGATCCATCCCAGCTGCTTCCAGGGCTTCCTTGCTCCTAAATCATGCTTTTCCCCTTTCACTTGAGATGAAGGAGGAATATTCCTGATAGCCTGTCTCAGCCCCTCAGGCAGCCAAGGAAAGGACACATCCCCTCCTGTGTGCTCCCTGAAGATGGAGCCCTGTTTATGGACAGACTTCACTGCATTCCCTCTGGGGAGAAACGACACAACTGAACATCAACCTCTTCTGTTCCCATGGGGAAACACTGACACAACTCCCCAAGTGGGGCAGAATTACAATTTGTGGGGTTTTTCCTTATCCAGAAGTAAAATTATTTTGGTTTTGGGTCATGGCCACAAACCAGAGGAGTAACAAAGGGGATTTTTATGTTTATTTTTTTTTCAGACATATCTGAGACATTGAGAAGGAATAATCATTTTCAGTGGCCTAGAAAAAGAATGGGCAAGGGGGAGTGCAAAAGTGGCCCATGGAGCAGGAATTGCTGCTAGCCCTGCTTCAAAAGGAAAATAACAATCCTGCTGAAGGAAAGGGCATTGGAAAAAACACCCTGATACCATAGTTTGTTCTTGACTTTGTGTTCACATTGTCAGAAGTGGGTGCCATGCTTTATGCCTGGAAGGATGGCAAAACATTTTCTCTTTACTTCCTTCTTTGTCTCTTGCTGCTGAAGGTTTCTTCTTCCAGGTTGAAACATCCCATGCTCAGCTGATTTTTGATGAAAAGATAAAGATGTTTTATGCTTGAGGAAATAAAAACATCTCTTCTAAAGCTGGTGCAATAAAGTGAGGTGTGTGTGGTTTAGAATGGGTGTGTAGCTGAAGGAACTAAATCACAAAAAGGAAGATTAGCTTTGACTGTAGAGCAGTTTGGGTTTGTCTCTGTGGTTCAGAGTTCTGGGTGAGTGACCCAACACTGCAGGGGGAATGAATTGGATGTGACACTTCACCTCCCCAGGCTGGAGCCTGAAATTCCAAGAGCTGCTTTTACAGAAGGAGACAAACAGGAAGGAAATGCAGCTCAGAAAAAATGCAATTTATTGCAGCTCCTCTGCTTAGATTTTTTCTCAGCCCTAGCTAACTGGTTACATGGAAAGTTTCTCTGGTTCCATGTGTCATTTTGAATGGGAAAGGAGAGAAGGAGGATGGGCTAAAACACCAGATCCAGGGGTCCAGCAGCACACTGGGTGGCTGATTCCCTTCAGGCTGGGGAGAAAGGATTTACAGGAGAGTTAACAACTTTCAGATCTTGTGAGGGATATTCTTGGTCTGATGAACAAGGTACCATGTACTTCTGGCTGTCATGACTCCAGATTAAGTACAGCAAGGGCATTTCACAGGTGAGGGGCTTCCAGCAGGAGCGTGAGGCATCCTTTAAATATCAGCCTTAGTCTGGAGCTCTGATTCTGGGGCTGAGACACTGCCAGTTGTGCTGATGCTTTCATTGGCAGAGAAGAAATGTGATCTCATGAAACCTAGTAGGTAGTGGAGATTGTTTCTGTAAAATTGGATGGGCCTGGTGTTGCCTGATAGGAGGTTGTGAATAAACCATCCAGCTTTCCAGGCAGAGGAAGCAGTGAGACATTTGGACACCAATGTTCACGGGCAGTAAGGAAACTGTAAGTGCTTTTCTGCCCTTTGGCACAAGTGAAAGCAGAGCCTGGAGCATTTCTGCTGCCCTTGTGTCCTGCTGCTGCCCAGAAACCTGGAGGAGAGGAGGCACTCGAAGCCACATCAGCTGGATCTAGGGTTGTGCTGCTCCTGTGGTTCAGAACATGACACAGTTGCTCACAGGGACACCTGGGTTACTACTGAGTGCAGAAGTGTTGGCAAAAGAGAGGGGATTTCTGGGCAGTGCTGGCTGCCTTCTGCCTAGCTGTGGAGTATTTAATCTGCCCTCCTTGCTAGGCTTTGCCTGTCTCTGTTTGTATTTGTTGCCTGTTGCAAAGTGATGCTGTGTAAAACAGGAAATCCTCCCTTGCAGAGTTTATGCTGTGCTGCACAGGAGGAGGGGGTTAAAATCTCTGAACTGATCAGCAGGAGTGGCAGAGATCTTGTGGGTGTGCTGGGGCTTGTTGCATTTTGATGTTTTGCCCCTGTTGCTGCTGGTGGTGCTCTGCTGTTGTCAGATGTGTTGTTGGGATTTGGGTTTGCAAACATGCACATTTCAGGAAGCAGCCGTGTTATGAAAGAGGAAATGCAGCCTCTGGAGAGGAGAAATTGAAGTGTTGCTTCTGTGCTTTGGAGAGTTCTCCCCTGTAGCTCACCCTTGTGAGGATGCAGCTGTGGCACAGC
>NW_015379264.1:219849-221529 GCF_001522545.3 Parus major | reverse complement strand
TGTGCTGCATGGCTGTCTGGCACCACGGCCTGTGCCCTGCCATTGCTCCAAACCCCAGCAGAATTGAACATATTTAGGTTTGTGTACAGTCCTGGTGGATGTCTGACATAACATCCCAGCCTTGCAGCTGCATTGAATTGGATAGCTAAGTTCTCCTTACATGCTGTGTTCATATAAACCATGTAAATTGTATTTTGAGGCTGATGAGAGTTAAAGTTTAGGGGTGCTTTGATTTGATTGTAGATCATTTTCTTATCCCTGTAGGCCTGGGTTAGAAGCAGAGTAGTTTCAGCAGATGAAGCTTGTGTGAGGGAATGTGAAAACTAGAGCATCAGAATCCTTCAAACAATTAAAACTGAAGAAGAAAACAGAAATGCTCTTCTGACTTCTGCTGCTTTGAACAATGATATTATAATGACACATCATTTTGTACAGGAGATGTGATGTGAACCTCATCCATGTGCACAACAGCAGCCAGAACCTTCATCCCCTGGGTGTTTAGTGCCTCACAGAGAAGTGCCTTGCACACCCCTCATGTGTGTGACACATTTTGCTGTGCTTGTTTTCCAGTGTATTTGAAAAGGATCCCAATGCAGCAGATTCCACTGTGAGTTCCAACCACAGGACCAGAAATCTTCTGGAGTTCTCAGCTGGCCAGGAGCCCAGCTCAGCTCAGAAGGTACCTGAGGCCATCATTTCCGAGAGGAGCAATAGGTGAGGTCAAAACCTTTTACAGATTTTGGGTGGCAGAGGGCAGTGGTGCTTTCAGCCCTCACTGCCTTGCTCACCTTTTACAGTTTTTACAGAGTACCTGAGCTCTAAACACAGGGTTTTGAAAACTGCTCAGTTTTGCTTTCCAGATGAAAGTGGTGTTTTATCTTCCAGAGACAGCAGAGCTTCAGCAGTGTGTGTGTGTCTGTGTGCACAGTGCTAGGGAAGAGAGCACACCCACCAGTGCTTGTCACCAAGGCCTTCAGCACCTTCTTCAATCCAGCTCTTTGCTTTTCTCCTCTGATCTGTATTTCAGCTTGCAGAGTTGTGATGTTTGTCATGCTGTCTATCTCTTCTTACTTTTTAAGCTGGAGTTTTTATTTTCTTAGTTGCTCGAGAGATGACTGGGGAATTTCACGACTAAGAACAGGCTCTGAACTTAGCAGTGTCTTTTTCATTAAAAAAGTCCATCTGAGTCCATCCCTGTGCCTTATCCATTATTTAATTAAATACTGACTTGCAGGCTTCCTAGATCTCCAGCATGCAGTACATAAGTGAAGATATAATTGCCTCCAGATTGGAGTCTGGCTAGTACAGCTCATGTTTTCCCCTTACAAGATTTATCCTGTTAGACTGTCCCTTTCCAGTGGAGTGTTTTGGCTGGTTGAACAAAGCCAGGCACAGATGTGCAGAAAGCCCTGATGTATTTTGCCATGCAGAAAGAAGGCAATAAATCAGGAGCATTTTAGGGCTGTAGCCATGGTGAGGGCTCTGTGTCCTACGTGGTGCATTTCAGACCTGTGGGACACAAGAGGGGAGTGGTTCTCTTAGGAGGATGTGCTCGTGCCTGTGCCTCCCTTGCTTTCACTCTTTCACCCTGGGTTTGGCAAGCTGTGAGCTTTTGCTGCATACTCTTTGTCAGTCCTAGATGCAGTGGAGAGGAGGAGCAGACAGGAGGTTGGAGAGGAG
>NW_015379264.1:216901-219218 GCF_001522545.3 Parus major | reverse complement strand
AGGGAGGGGACTATGAATAAGGCTTTCATGAGCTCTTGTACCTGATTTTTCAGAAAGAAGGTGAGGTTCAGGAGCTACAATTCTGTCAAAACCAAGAGCACTAAAGCTGTTACATTGAAAAGCTGTCAGGAGGGAAACCTACATTAGGTATTTGGTGATAAATTGTTAACCCCTCAGGAACTGCTGAGGGTGTTCTGGATTTTTGTACTGAGAAATACGTGCTCCTTTTCACATTTTACCAAAACCAAGCTGGATTCTGGAGACAGAGATGTAAATCCTCTCCACTCAGTTGTAATACAGTTTGTGGCTGCTCAATTGTCATATAGCTTATGGCCTTTCTATCTGCATGGTTTTAGTGGATAATAAATTCAGTATTTCTGGAGCAAGTCTTGCACAGCTCTGGAATAAAAAAGGAAGTTGTGTCTGCAGAGATTGCATAGTTTGCATACCATGAGGAATATTTTACAGACTGCATATTCTATCAATATCTGACCTTCTTGGGAAGAGATCCAACATCTGCTGATGCTCATCTGTCTGCCCTGCACTGAGAGCTGTCAGCCCTCCTTGAGGGATTGACTGACAACGTTGGATGTTTGATAGGAATGGTTACTCACCTGTTGCAGAGCTCTCACAGGAGCAGCTGTGACATTCATGGGTCTGCTGGTGTCAGTGCTCGTTCTTTGGCTTTGGTCAAAGTGTTTTTAGGGATTTCTTGATGTGGTTTGTTGATTTTTCCCAGGTATGACCGTTCTGTGTCTGACAACAAAGCACTGATGATAGTCTCAGAAGAACCACTGTTATATATTTTACCCCCAGCACCCCCCTGCCAGCCCCTGATCAACAGGACAGAGTCACTGAGGTGAGAAAACAACCAAAATGTTGTGAGCATTTCGAGTTTGTTAGGAGTTGGTACATCAGCTCTGTGTTGCTGCTGTGAGTGATGCTGTTGTCCAGTCACAGTGCTCATCCAGTACATGACCAGTGTCTGCCCTGTCCAGTGCCTGCTGTCACAAGGACAGACCCACTTGGATCTTTGTCATCTTTCCATGCTTTCAGTAATGATTTCCACCACTCTCTTTTCAAACTGGTCATTTGCAATAACTCAGTAACAATTTTCTGATTGTCTGGGGGGTTTTCACAACTTAAAATAGAAATCACTTCATGTGTAAAAATGTTAATGGTATGGAAATCAGGTCCAGCTAAAAACCTTTCCCAAGAGATGGCCTTCTGTTCTTCAGCTTCTGATAGAAGCAGACTGAACCTGACATTGCAGATGTTCTTTGTTCACTGTTAGAACTCTAACACCTGCCTCCACTTTTTCTGTAGATATGAGTCACTGACCTTATCTCCATTCTCTTTGTCCATTCTTTCTCTCAGATTTATTTGCCATAATTTGCCCTTAACCAATAATTTGTCTTGAATTGATCAACTTTTGATTTTAAATTTCAGTAGTCCTTCCAGTAATTTCAAGGTACTGTTCATTGGGCAAAAGAAAGGGCTGTCTACTATTTGTGGGAACACCTGTGAATCTCATACTTTATAGATAAATCTTAAAATAGTATTTTCTTCCTGTGGTATTAAAAATAAGCAATCATAAGGTGAGATAATAGTAATCTTCAGTGTCTATGATGTTTTGTAGTGGATACCTAGAACAGAGGCTAGACAAGATTAAGAGAATAAAAGCAGGTATTTGTTAAAGGCCTTCAATGGATGTACCTTGGTCCACCCAGGGGCTACACCCAAAATGGAGCACAGGTTTTCACACTTC
This sequence comes from Parus major, assembly GCF_001522545.3. Lineage (NCBI taxonomy): Eukaryota > Metazoa > Chordata > Aves > Passeriformes > Paridae > Parus > Parus major. The sequence continues at coordinate 217,450 of NW_015379264.1, read as the reverse complement.
TCTAAGTTTGGTCCATTTGCATATTGGGGGTTAATCTTGCAGGTAATGAAGTCATTTACCCCAAGTTTGCTCCCCCCAACTCACTTTTACATTTCTCAGGGCCTGAGGCAGTGAGGTGTCCTTGGTTCTCAGGCCTGGAGAGGAATTTTGTCTGATCAGTGTGAATGTGTTAGAGTTCCACACTAAAGAACTGCAGGATTACAAATCTATGAAAAACACAAAATCCCAGGGCATCTGTGTGGCAGCTGCAGTGCTGTGTGGCCCTGGTGGCAGTGCTGTGTGCAGTCTGTGCTGACTCTGCTTTCCTAGGCTGACCCACGAGCTGCGAGGATGGGTGCACAGGCACGAGGTGCAGCGGACGCGCTCCCGGCGCCTCAGCAACAGCCAGCAACAGCAGCAGCAGCGAGCTCGAGTGCCACAGGTGTGTCCTGCCTTGTCCTGCCTTGTCCTGTCCTGTCCTGCCTTGTCCTGTCCTGTCCTGCCTTGTCCTGCCTTGTCCTGTCCTGCCCTGTCCTGCCTTGTCCTGTCCTGCCCTGTCTTGTCCTGTCC
>NW_015379264.1:210136-216036 GCF_001522545.3 Parus major | reverse complement strand
TGTCCTGCCCTGTCCTGCCTTGTCCTGCCTTGTCCTGCCTTGTCCTGCCCTTCCCTGCCCTGTCCTGCCTTGTCCTGCCCTGTCCTGTCCTGCTCTGCCCTGTCCTGCCTTGTCCTGTCCTGTCCTGCCCTGTCCTGCCTTGTCCTGCCCTGTCCTGTCCTGTCCTGCCTTGTCCTGCCCTGTCCTGTCCTGCTCTGCCCTGTCCTGTCCTGCTCTGCCCTGTCCTGCCCTGTCCTGCCCATTTCTGCCCTGCCCATCCCATCCCTGCCCTTCCCTGCCCATCCCTGCCACCACAGATCTGTGCCCCTCCCTCCCTCTGTCCCTCCTGTGCCCTGGGAGCCAGCAGTGCCATCCTGCCTGTGCTCAGGGCAGCCAGCACTGCCTGCTCTAAACTGCCCTGTGTGCTCCATTGCTGCATTGTCAGAGTTGTTCTGCCATCCCTGCTTCTGGATTCAGGGCCTTGAATTTTTAACAGCCATCAAAATATGTTCAGCATTTCCTAAAATGAAATCAGTCATTATCCTTTTTATGGCTTCTCTGTAAGGATAAGCAGTTACTGGGGAGAAATACAACCTACAGCACACTCATCTGACTCACTGTTGAGGGCCACAGCTGATTGGTTTGGTTGAAATATTTCTATTGTTTAAATTTTTGCTAGAGGGGTTATTTTCTTTTGTAAGACTACAGAATTATCAGACTTGTGCTCACATTTCCCATAGTTTAAAATCTCTTTTATCTACATGGTATACTGGTATAAAGGCTGAAATTAAGACAATTGAATTTTTTAAGTATTTAATTGGTTAGACATAGTAACAGCTCTAAAAAGTATTGAGCATTACAATGTGGGAAATTCTGCAGTTTTTTAGAGAAGTGTGTATTAAACTTAGATCCTTCTCACTGGTCTCCAGAGCAGAATGGTAAAATGTTTAGAAACGTTGTCTGTAGTGCCAAGCTCCCTTTCTTGTCTCTGAATGTTGACTTCAAATTTGGCTGTATTAAAATCTTGCTGGTTTTGCTGCTCCAGCTTGATTGCTGCCCATTTCAGGTTCTCATTTCAGTGGAAATGTGGATGTTTCTGTGCAGGGCTGACCTCTGCCCCCCTCTCTGTGTGTTGTAGGGCAAACCAAGGGAATTATTGCTTATGGGCTCCGCTTTGTGACACCTTTTCTTTCTCCCCCTTTTTCAGAGCTCCCTCAGTGACAAAGCAGATTCCCAGCTGATGGCCATGCCTTACACAGACACCAGTCTCAGGTAATGCAGAACAGCTCCTTTGTTATTGCTTTCTACTGAATAACCTACTTTTTCACCAACAGCTGGTAAAGAATGCCCATTTTCATCTTCTCAGGGCTCTTAAGCCAAATACAGCTACTTTTCTTGGCTTGATTCTGTCCCTTAGCAAATAACTGCTTCTAATTATTTATATTACACTTAAAGTAACCCTGGTATTGCAGCTCCACTCTTCCAGGGCCTTTCTAGCCATGAATTTTAAGAAAATCCTTGCTTTGCTCTCCAGAATCCCTTTCTAAACAGATTTGAATATTTAGGGAAAAACAGGGGGAGCTTTGGATTCTCTGTGAGTCTCTCATTGTCTTCAAGAGTTAGAGCCATTATAGCTAGCACCAAATTATGATGATGAGCCTGAAGTACCATTGTGTCTCATTTGCATCCTTTGTGTCCATCTGCTGACTTTGCTGATTATTGGAGCACGTTAATGCAGAGTTTCCTGCTGTCCCCTCCTCAGGACTGTCCTGTCCCCTTCCCTGGTGACAGCAAGCACTGCACAGAGGAGATCTGGGAAACAGAATTCCTCTCTCCTGATCTGTGTGAGTCTGTTCAGGAGGCTGTGTGCTTTGGGGTGCCAAAGAGGAGTGTAAGAGCAGAATGGAGAACAGAGGGGACTTTGGTGAGAGCAGCACCTGAAGTGGTGCTGTGGGAATCTCTGCATTGCTGCTTTCAAAGCAGGATCAGCCTGGGGGAGAAGAGCAAGCTGCAGACAGAAAACAGGCTGTCAGATTTTGATACATCTTAACTTACAAGGAAAATATAAATAAAAAGCTTTTTGAGTTCTAGAGGCAGATGAAGGATTGCTGTTTTAACTGAACACTCATGAACAAGCCTCATGCCATAAGACAGTTTAATGTACATGCTTGAATTACTCTTGAAAAAAAATTATCTGGATTATTGGAAACAGTGTGCAACATCATGCAACTCTGCATGGAATAATCTGTTGTGCTCTGAAGGAAGTGAGATTTTTGGGCTGTTTTTTTCAGATTAATGATGTTTACATGAAAAGCAGCAGTGAGTCATGGCAGCTGCATGCTGAGACTGTCCTGGAGCTGCTAAGAACATAGAACAGATTTCCAGTTCCTCCCAGAGCCACCAGCTATTAGGTGCTCCATGAAATCACAGAATCACGGAGCAGTTTAGGCTGTAAAGCCTCTGGAATCTCTAGCCCAGCTCCATCTCAGGAGGGGCTTTGCTGGGCCTGGCTGTTTCCATGAGTGAGTAACCAAGCTGAGATGAGCTTTGTTTCCTGTGTGAGAAGGATGGGAGCCCATTCCCCTGGTGCAGAGCTCTGCAGAAGGGGGTGTCTAGAGAAGGATTTACACCCCCAGGCCCGTGGGAGGCCAGCTGACTCTGGTCTAGCAGTGGCAGAGGAGATGGTGACAGCCTGCTGTTACTGCTGCTGGGGAAAATCTCTTGATGATAGATTTGTTCCTTGTTATATTTTAGAAACACACTAAAATAATCTCAGTTAGCCCCCCCAGTTCAAAACCTGTGTGAGCAGAAGGCAGCTGGGGAGGGGAGGTGTCCCTGCCACAAACACACAGGGTGCTGTTAAAGTGGAGGACATGAGAGTGGTCCAGCTCATGGTTTCCCTGAGTACAGCTTTCCAGTGACATTAAACAAGTTTCTTAGCAATGGGCTTGGGGAAGCACAAATGATAGCAGTGTATGCTAGGAATTTCTCACCTTTCCAAGATAAACAGTGGATAAGCACCATGATTGTGGGATTTGCCAGAGTTTTGGTTTGGAATGGTTTAGAGCATCTTTTCCTTGTGTCTCATATGTGTAAGATGAGAACCGTGGAAAGATAAGCCAGAATTATGTGAATAACTTAGTTTTGCTCCTCTGTCTAAATTGAAAATCAAGAGCAAAACCTTTGAGTTGACCAGGGCAAAAATCTTTGAGTTGACCAGAGGACACAGCAGGGGGAAAAAAAAAAAAAAAGGTGGGTGAGAAGGAAGGTGAATTTGTCATTTGACAGTAAATTAAAAGCTCTGTTTATGCTTAACTTTTGCACTTCTTTCAATTTCAGTGGTTTGGATTCTTAGCAGTAAAAGAAAATTATTAAATTATTAAATGGTTTGATATTTTATTTCAGAATGACATTGTATCCTTAAATTTGTTTTCAGAAGTCATCACAATGTTTCAGACACTTCAGATTGAAACTTTTTTCCCTGTTGAGCTAGCAAACAGGATTTTGCTGGCCTCAGAAGCATGAACAAAAAAAAATCTGGAAAACTTTGCCACAGTAAGACCTCTGAAGCACCTTGAACTTTCAAAAAATACTGGGTAGTTTTGTTGTCTTCACCTGTGTTCTGTGCTCCTCATGCTGCTCTCAGTGGGTGAAGAGCTGCAGTTCCTTTAAAAAGCAGGTCTGCTCACTGAAATGAACTGTCTGCTCTGAGCTAATTACCTTTGCCCTTCTTTATTTCAGCAGGAGCTCAGGGAATGAGCTGCAGGTGTATTATGCCTCTCCCAGGAGCTATCAAGACTTCTTTGAAGCAATTCACCGAAGGGAGGACACGTTCTATGTGGTGTCATTCCGCAGGGTAAGATAAGGAATATCCCCCTGATATTGCCCTTTCACCTGTGTCCCCAAAACTGCTTCTGGCAGAGGCACCAAAGATGACTCAGTCAGCATTGAAGGTAAATCTGTTTCTTCTGAAATGGTGCTTCTCTGTGTCCATGGCCAGACCATGGTCTTTGCAAAACATGAAATTAGGTGTGCCCATCACACTGGCAATGGAAAGAGCTTTGCAGAAACTTTGCAGTGCCAGGGCAAGACAGCCCAAAATTGCATGAACCCTGTGGTTAAACACATCTAATTAGAGCTGCCTAATGGGGGTACAAAGCTTCTGTGCTTCTGGGTATAGGAGCAAATGGACCCTCTGCATCAGTTATCACTGTTAACACAGTTTCTGTCTTCCCCTGAAACTCTTGCATTTGCAGTTTTATGTGTCACAAACTGCAGCTCTGCAGGACTGTGTGCAGGGCCACGATTTTCTGCTGTTTTGTGACTTGTAGGTTGGTATGGATGAGCAGGTCTGCTCTCTGTGCTGAGACAGGGCAGAGGCTTGTGCTGCAGCTTTGTGAGGCACAGCTTCACCTCTGCAGCACAGTTAGTGATGGTAAAAGCTGTGACAAAATGGAATTTCAGGTGTCTGGTGGCACTTTCTGCACTGCAAGCACGACTAGTGTTGAAGGCAGGACAGCTGCAGCAGTGAGAAGCTGGTTGGGATCTGGTAATGGAAATGATGAAGGCAAACAGTGGCTGAAACACCAACCTGGAGCTGGAGGAATTTCTTCCCTCCCTTTTGCAGAGGTCTGGATGAGTTGTTAGGTATGTCTGTGATCTTTGGCTGGGCCTGGGGTCCTGCTGAGCCTCCTGCCCTGCATTTTGCAGTTGGGGTGTCAGATGAGAATTGCTCTGTGTGTGTGCTCAGCCAGCTCCTCCCAGCACCCTGCAAGGCTCCATTTGCTTCCTCTTCATGGGGTGTCCTGAGAGGGGTCCCAGGGTGGTGGGGGAGCAGTGGTGGCCATGGCAGCAGCTCACCCAGCTAAAAGCAGTTCTGTGTCACAGCACACAGATAGACACAGCTGGTTTTAGCAGTTCCTGTGCTGTCATAGCTGCCAATCTATAGATGTCTTAGGTACAGAGCTAATACAGCCCTGTCCTACCTGGCACACAGCAAGTTTGTTAATTTGTGAGATGCATGTCTGTAGGGAAGGTTCAGACAAAGCAAAAATAGCAGTGCTCTTCTTAGGACTGAGGTTTTATGTGAGTAGAAATGTGAAGTTAGTTTCCAGTCTTGGGATTATTGGGTTGTGTCACAAGGCTGGAATTTTGTTATTAAATGCTTGGCATGTTCTGCTGTTCTTTCAGCTAGCAACACAAATACAGCCAGCACCAGGCTCCACATATCCTGAGGATGAGGAGAAGGGAGCAGAGAGTAAAAGCTTTCTTGGCAGTTCTGAAAGCAAAGCAGAGCAGTGTTTGTGGAGTTCTGCACTTGGGGCCATTGCTCCAGCTCACCTGAACGCAGGCACACGTCCCTAGGTCCTGATAACTGTGGGGTTAATGACCTGGAAGTTGTCAGCTCTCATTTCAAGCCACAGATGTCCTTGGACACAGTGAGCCTTGTGTCACACACTCCCCACAGCTTGCTGTGCTCTCATGCAGGGAGAGGGCTGGGGGCGGTTCAGACCCATCCGTGAAGTTCATTTGGTTGCAAAGCTTTTGGTATTTCTGTTTTATGAATGAAATGTCCTCACATAGCAGGCCGTTTCATGCATTACCTCATTTATTGTTTTAACAGGGCAGACCTGGTGTAGCAGCAAGCTCTGCCCTGAGGCACTGGTAAATGACTTGCTTGGATTCTTTTGTGAGTGCAGAAGAAAGGATCCTGCACAGCCCGAGGGGTGGCATCGGCAGGGCCCCAGCCTGGGAGCTGCCCTTTCACCTCCTCCCGGGGATTCCTTCATTTTCTCTGGCCACAGCTCCCTTTTCACCCCTGACTGGGGCTGGGAGGGGACTGGTTCCTCCCCAGTGTGTCACACAGCTCACTGTGTCACTTGTCCAAGTGAGGGGCCAGGAAAGGATTTGTTCTCTTGCTG
>NW_015379264.1:202342-208956 GCF_001522545.3 Parus major | reverse complement strand
ACAGCCCTCTGACACACCAACCAGAACAGCTAAAAGCTGCAGGCAGTGGTGGTTCTGGTGGTGGTGGTGGTGTGCTCCAGGTGGAAGGTGGGACTGTGGATCTCAGGAGAGACCCCTGGATCCTGTGTCCCATTTCCTGCTCTGTGCACAACCCCCAGCATTTCTCCTGGATGCATGTGATAAAACACTTGCACTGCAGGAGCTGTGCCCTGAGTTTTGATTTTCTAGAAAATGGGTTTTGCTGGGGCTACCCCTGCCTCTTACACGGTGGGACTCAGCCAAGACTTCCTGAAGTGCAGGGTTGGGTGTTCTGGTGATGCTTGCTACCTGTAAGACTGAGACTGCCATGATCTCATCAATTTTCTTTTCTTTCCTTGCCTTGGAAGGCTTGCAGGTCTGCATATTTACAGTTGAAGTTTGTGTGTTTGTTTTTTTCCCTTTTTGGGGAGGAGAGAGGAAAATGAAGTAGCATTTGGATCAGCTGAGTCCATAGAAGCAGAGCATTTGCTCTGGGTCTCTAAAGAAATGAATTTGTTGCTATTTTCAGGGGAATCTGGAATGTCATTTCTAAACAAGAGAAGTCTGCTGCTCTGCCAGCACCTTTGATTTCTGCTCTGTAATGTGTGTGACACCAGGTGTGCTTTGTGTCCTAAAGGCCCAGAGGAGTGTGGATACAGAGCCTGCTGGCTCTGGGTGAGCCTGGCACCCACACAGCTCTGCCACAGCTCACATCTGCTTTGCCACAGCCTGCTCAGCCCTTCACATGGTTTCTGCAATTACCTGCATAGCTAGCTTCATTTGAAAGGTAATTAAGTAAATCATTGGAGCAAACAAATCCCTTCCAGTTTACTTTGGTCTGTAAATGGTGCTGGAGATGACTCCACCCTTGTGTGGTTAGGGTCAGAGTCCCCTCAGCTTGGAGGGATAAAGCTGTAGATTTCTCCATCCTGGGAGGTTCACTCTGACCCTTTGATGACATCTCTGCAGGCATATTTAAAGACAGTGACATTTTTTAGGGTAAGAATGTAATTAGTGTTCTTAAGGAAAGCACAGTTTAAAGTTTAATTTGCCTGGAAAATGCAGAGGATTTCTGGCATTTCCTCTCACTACTTTCTCTGTTTCAGAGCACAAATGTCTCCTAATATCAAAGTTTGCCCCTTGCATTTATTGCAGTGCATATGCAGTATCTTACAGCAGGATGTAGTAAAAAGTAGATATTAAATGGTGATTCTGTTAGAGCAAGAGTGATGCCAGCCCTATGGGAATCAAGGGAAAAGCCTTTACCAACATCTGTGAGACCAGGATTTTGCTCTATAAATTTCTCCTTCAGTGCCATAAAGCTTCAGGAAAACCTCTTATTATGAAAGTAAATTTTTGGTCCTCCAAGCCAACATCTGCAGTAAGCATTTCAGGGTTTCTCCAGCTCTGCAAACAATTCTTTGCTGAAATGTTGAAGCCAAATTTCAGTCAGAACTTTGATCCTTTCTTTGTTTGCTAGGAGTGAAAATGTCAGATTGTGATGTGCTTCTGTTGGAGATAAGGCTGTGCTGTGCTAATTGTATTTGGGATGATAGAACTGTAATTGGGATGATAGAACTGTATTTGGGATGATAGAACTGTATTTGGGATGATAGAACTGTATTTGGGATGATATAATTGTATTTGGGATGATAGAACTGTATTTGGGATGATGGAACTGTATTTGGGATGATAGAACTGTATTTGGGCTGACAAAGGCTGGCTGTGACAGCAGTTTGCTGTATGCACACACTTCTGGAACAATAATCTGAATGTATCAGGGAGCACCAGGCAGGTTCCATGTGACTGCACTCCCAATGCCATCTGCATCCTGCAGGCAAAACTGCTTTATTGGCTTCAGATGACATTTCACAGCTGGAAACCCATCCCTAACATGTACTTAACTCCTGCTTTGTTGCACGTGACAATGGGTGGTTTTTACTGAAGGTGGAGTTTTCTGCTGTTGACTTGTTTGTGGATTTCTGCAGACTGGGATGTGTAATTTGGTGTTTGATTCAGATGAATTGATCAGTCCTGCTGCCCCTAGAGACAGAGCAGTTATTCTGTACATCTGAGTCCTGGGGATTGCAACTGCTGCAAGTTAACATGCAGATTTTTAAAAGATTTTACAAACTGCCCTTTTTCCTGTGGAGCCTGACCTTAGCTATTCAGAGGAAAGAAGCTGCTTTATGCCAGGATTGTAGGATTTTTAGATCTTTTCCTGTATTTTATAAATATGCTGAGAACAATACATGGTGGAAGAACTGAGGCTCAGGGCATGGTATCCATGGTAAAATTGTCCTTTTCAGAGCAGAGGTCACCCTTTAGCCTGTCTTCTCTGTGAGGCCAATTCCTGCCTGTCTGGGAGAGCTTGAGGAATAAACAGTGTGTGTGATTGTGCTTCAGCATGCCCTGAAGCTCAGTGAGTCAGCCTCTGTCAAACTACAGCTGTATTTCACTTCCAGATTTGAAAATCCATGATGAAAACCTCCTGTTTCCATCTAAGTGTCAATAGTGAAAATTAAATCTGGCCTGTCACATTCTTTGTTACAAATTCCCTCTTTTCTGGCCAGACTTTGGATTCTTTCTGTGTCAGGGAATTTTCTCCTTCTGAATCCCCAGTGTCCATATGAACACAAAGAAGCAAGGTTGCTTTCTGGTCTTTCTTGAATGTCTTCCTTTCTGCTGTGGAATATTTCAGGTAGGTGGGGAGGAGGGAGAGGTGGTGGGGGGAAGGTTTTTCTGTGCTCTTCCTGTTACTCAGCTGGGGAAGATGTTGCTTTTGGTACCTTAGGTCTTTTATCTTAGACCTTTTTATCTTTATCTTAGACCTTTTTATCTTAGAGCTTGGTCTAAAAAACCTCCTGAGAGAAATCTAATCATCTAAATGAGGTCTAAAAATTGATGTTGGTCTGTGGAACACAAATGGAGGTGGTGTTGAGGGCAGAAAACTCAAATTTGTCTGGCATGAAGCAAAAGCTCCTCTTGGATTTTGTGTGTATAGTCTTGATTCATTTGTCCTCTCCATGGCTGCTGGAACTTCATGAATCCTATTAATGCCCTCCCTGAACTTCTTTACATGTTCCAGATCCAACTAATGCTTGGTTATTTTTAAACCAGTGTTTGGAAGGACAACATACAGTGCAGATAATTACAGTGAAGATAAAACATGCTGCAGGAAAGGTCTCCAGAACCCACAGTGGTTGCAGAGACGTGAGCAGTAACAGCATACATGTATTTAAAATGTGCTGCATGCCTGGGAGACAAGGAGCTGTGGGCAAGGAGAAAAGGAGATTGTTGGGTTTGGAAAACCTCTGTAAAAGAGGAAATGGATGTGGACATAGGCTAGAGGAGTGTAATTGGGCAGTGTGGGAGGAAGATGTGATTATACAGTGGGAATTGTCTCAGTGAGGGAAGTGACATCTGTGTCTCACTTAATGAGACTGCAGAACAGACATTTGCTACCAACCAAGTGAGCAGGAGCACAAGTTTATCCACAGACAATTAATTTGTGTTCAATTAGAGCAGGTGGTGAGAATATGTAGCTCTGAAACAGCCTTCAGGAAATAACCCAAGTTCAACAATGCATTAATAATACTTTACTTATGCCAGATAACAGCACATCTTTCTTTATGATAGCACGGTATCCATTGAGGAAGGTTTTACTGAGGTTTTTCTGAACAGTTCCCAGAAGGGAATGATGGCTCTTGCTTCTGATGTGCAGCAGTGTTTAATGCTGGGGTGGATGCTGACAGAGCCCTCGCTGTACAGAGACATAAATGACACCTTCAGCTCTTGCCCTGCAGGAACCAGTGGGAAATGACTTGGGTCAGGAATGAACCCTGGGAAAAATGACCTTCCTGCTACTTTGTTTGCCTTGAATGGCAGCACATTTGACAGAGGGCACTCTGAAGTACCCATGCTTGCTTTCTGAGGTGTGCTTCACACCTGCACAGCTTCAGACTGGTGATATTTTCCTGTTCATTTTCAGATTTTGTGTCTGACACTCTGGAGTCTGTATACAAGTAAAGCATGCAGAATAGAGATGGGTTTGGTTGTATCAGTGTCCTACCTTTTAGCAGATGTTAATCATGACAGTGTTACATTTGAGAGCGCTATTTAAAATCTTAGGCACACTTTTAGAGTTAATTCTGGTCAGATGAAGTTTTTTGTTTCCAGTTGGGATTAATCCTTTTGCCAGATTTTCAGCTGGACAGCACACAAAGCTTGCTTTACAAAGTAAGAGCCCAGGTGCTGTTATGAGTGTGTGCAGATTATCATCACCTCCCACTGGACTGAACAGAACTCTTGCAGCTTCCAGGTTTTATTTTTAAATAGCTGACACTCCTAGGACAAGAAGTGTGATAGAATTCACTGCACATTTTTATCTTTAAACTGGCTTTGAAACTGCTTGAAGGTGGAACATAAAACTTGTTTTTAGCTTATATTAAAATATAAGAAAACTTATATTTTAGTGTCCTAGTTGTTTGTGGTCTATCTGCTGGGATGGTGGTGAGAAGAGCTGGTTTTCCTGGTGCCTGGCAGGGTTTGCTCCTCACCCTGCAGTTGGATACACCCAAGTTTTGCCAGCACATCTGATAGAGACTGCTTTGAGTTGGTGATTGAGGATCTGGAGTGCCATGGGCTAAGCTGAGAGATCCTCCACGCTGGAAAGCACAGCTCAGGAAATCCTTTTGGTGTTTTGATTGCAAATGTTCAGATGTGCCTGTGAATAGTTCTGGCACTTGGAGGTGCCTTTGATGGAGAGGAGGCAGAGCAGTGCAGGAGGGCCCAGCTCAGCAGGGCTGCCCCAGGAGGGTGCAGAGGACAGGAGCTGTCTGCTCCATGCCACGGCCCCTGGAGCTGCTGGGCCAAGGCCCCCGAGCCCTGCACAAGAGATTGGTGTTGTTCCTTGCTTTTGGGACTGTCCAAAACAGGGCTGGAAGTGTCAGCTGTCTCCAAGAGGTTGTATATATCCAGTGTGAGAAGGTGGGCTGAGCTTCTGTGGGAGAAGGTGCCCAGGGCTCAGGGTCTGAGTGCTGCCAGGCTCCTGGGTAAGCTGTGTTCTCTCAGACTCCAGCAGTGCACATTCCCAGGCTGTGGAGATTCTTAGGTTGAGTCACTTGTTAGCATCAGGGAGGGCCTTGTTTAACCTCCTTTCTAGGAAAGCAGTGTGGAGCTCCTCTCCTCTCCAGGAACAGCCCTGAGCACTGGCACCTGCAGCTTTTCATCAGCAGGTTATCAGTGGGCAGGTCAGGCTGGAAAAGGTGGCTGAAATGAAACCATTTTGCTGTCTCAGGTAATTTGGGATCAGCCTCTCCAGAAGGGCATCTCCTTCATCATCAGGGAGATTACACTGTGGGTTTCTCTTTGCTTTTGCTGGACCATGTTTGGCATTTGCTAAGCAGCTCACTGTGAACCTTAACTCTCCAGCAGGCAGCAGAGGTGCTGCACACAATCCAGACATGAAGTTTCCTCACTGCTCAAGCTCTGTTTCCAAAGTGCCAACCTAGAGAAACACAGAAAGGAAACAAGACATAAACATGCTGTCATTTGGAGAAAAGCAGCACATGCAGCAGTTTGCTTGGTGTAAAATTGTGGTGAAATCAGGCAATTGCAGCTCTAGGAGAATAAGAGAAAGTGTAAAGGAATACATTTACACAACCAGAAAGAAACTTTAGGCTAAACACAGGTGTGGTACCACAGATGCTGAAAGGAAGGGTGTGAGGCCAGCTGGGTAAGCAGCAGTGTCGTGACAGGGTGTTTCCATTTCAGGGTAGAGTTGGTTGGTGTTGGCTGGGTCTGGCACTCCAGGAGGAGGATATTGCCCACAGCGTGGAACTTGGCAAAAGGATGTAAGAAATGTGTGTAAAAAGCAGCTGTGTCCCTCAGTCTCATTGTCGTGCACACATGTGCCTGAAAGAGCCCAGCAGAGGCTAGAGGGGAGAGCCTGACACCCTGTCAATTCTCAAATCATGACCATTTAATCCCCTACAGCACCCCATCCCTCCTCTGCTCTCCTGGAAATAACCAGCACTGTCCAGCAGAGTAGAACCTCTTCACTGAATCAGAACTGACAGCCTTAGGACTCAGTGTCTCCACATCTTCATGGCTGATTGCAGAATTTACCTGTTTGCTTATGAAAGGCACTTCCAGTGCCCTGGTTCTGCTAGGAAACAGGCTTCTTAGAACAAGACTGGTGTGGCTTGGAAGAAGGAAACCAGAGCCCTGCACCTCAGCTGGGGCACATTCTGTCCAGTTGTGTTCCAAATCAGCTCTAGCTGCTCACAGAGCCCTTTGTGTTTGCAAATGTCCCAGCAAAGCCTTGCTGCAGCTGCCTGGGGCTGTAGGAGCTTACAGGTGGGTCTGGCCCAGCAGAGGATGTGCTGCTGTGCCCCTGGTGTTTCCCTGGCACTGCACTCAGGTGTTCCAGGGCTGTGTGTGTTTCCCTGGCACTGCACAGGTGTTCCAGGGCTGTGTGTGTTTCCCTGGCACTACACTCAGGTGTTCCAGGGCTGTGTGTGTTTCCCTGGCAGCACACACAGATGTTCCAGGACTGTCTGTGTGTTTCCCTGGCAGCACACAGATGTTCCAGG
>NW_015379264.1:194711-201957 GCF_001522545.3 Parus major | reverse complement strand
TGTGTGTTTCCCTGGCAGCACACAGATGTTGCAGGACTGTCTGTGCCCCTGGTGTGGTTACAGACAGATGTGTGCTGATCAGAGCACAGGGGAAGCTCTCTGCAGCTCGGGACTGCCTGGAGCTCACCCTGCCTTGGCCAGAGAGGGGCAGGAGGGAATGGAGGTGACAGGGAGCACATCCAGCAGCAGGAAATAGCCCCAGGCTCTTGCTCTCCTGCACATCAAGAGCCTGATAAGATATTTCTGCTGCTGAGTTGAGGTAATGAAGGGAGTAGTGCCTACACATGAACTGGTTAATGGCAAGTGGCCCTCAGCTAGAAGAGAAGATTTGCATTGGTGCCTTCAGGGTGCTCAGGACCTCTGATATTCTGCAGAAATTGAGGTGAGTCCAAGATTTTCAGTTGTTTTGTGTAGAATTAAAACCAGTAGAGTAGGAAGAAAAGAGGGGAGGGTTCATATGGAAGCATAATTCAGGTGATTAAAAATGTGCCCATGCAAATGATGCTATGTGGTGAAATCAGTTACTTTGCCATAGTATTTGTACCCTCAGTGCCTGATTTGTGTGCTCATCTAAAACCTTTCATGATCATTCCTCACATCTTTATTCTGTGGTTAGATTTCTAGACCTTTCTTTGACCTGAAAGTGCCCTGTATTTTGAAATAAAAAAGCTGAAAGCTCCAGTGGCTTGGTGAAATGTTATCAATGGGGCATTTCATTTCTGAAACCCACATTTATGGAAGCAGAGCTTCTGTGCTTCTCTGATATGGTTACATCAGGCTTTGCAGGATGTTTGTGGAAAATGTTGAAGTTAACTTGAGACTTTGTTCCACGAGCAGAATGTACCTAATTAGAACAAAAAGCCTTTCCTGTAGTTCTGGGTGCTTCTGGCACATGCCAAGTGAGAACTGCACTGCTAAAGGCTTAGATTTGCTTAATTTGCAGTGTTCTTCTCATACTTCTGGTTTTCTTCCTTAATTTCTTCACATCTGGCTTGCTTTCTGAAATCACTTCACATAAGGTTGCTGCTGCTACTTTATGGATTACCAGGCACCACAAGTTCTCAACCAGCACTCAAGGCTCCTTCTCTGCTACCTGGGGTCAGAAAAGTCTTCTCCATTTCCCATTCTGCCATTGCATGGACTGGATTTCCTTCCTGAGGTGCCTTTCCCTCTGCAGGTTTTAACAGGAGCCCAGACATCTCTGTGAGAGCTGAAGCTGGAAGAAATTCATCTCAGTCTGAGTGGGGAGATGAAAGGCTTTTATTTGCTCGAGCTGTTACGTTCTGAATGTGGTGGAGGGCTGGCAAGTACTGATAGAATAAAACATGTTATTGTGCAGGAGGAGATGGGCCCAGCCTGACAGCCACAGCCTGATGTCTTCTGAGTGGTGTGCAAGCAAGCATCTCCAGGTTTCTGTCTTCCCAAAGTGACCTTTCCCTCTCTTTTATCTAAGCTGCTGCCTGTGGTCTGGCTGATTCAGGTGCTGTGGCAGACAGGCAGCTGCTCCCATGCACATCAGGAGATGGACAAGGAGCTTGTTTACAGCTTCCACCTCTCTTTATCCATTCTCAGGCTTCAGAGCAGGATCCAAGTAAACTGTTGTCACGAGAGAAAGCTTGTTCTTTCCCTAGAAACTGCTGTTCTCCACCAGCTGTAGCATGGACAAGTGCAGGTGGCCTGTGTGATGGCTGGTACAGCACTGCAGTGCTCACACTGTTCAAAACTGGGGATTTCTTTTCTTCCCCAACTCCATGAGCAGATCCCAGCACTTCTCAGGGGTAGTGAGTCATTGACATGGTTTATCAGCACCAGAGAGGAGGTTCCTGGTGTTGATGGCAGTTCCTTGGCTCTGAGTACTCAGGTCCCTCTTTGGGCCATTTTATTGTCCTGGTGGGAGAACAGCCTGAGCAGTTCAGGCTTTCAGGAGAGTCTGACAATTGGCAGGGAAGGAGAAGGAAGCTCCTGCTTTAGGTGGTCTTGGGGATCAGATTGCTCAGGCTGTGCCCAGACATTCTGGAGTGCACTTAAGGTAGCTTGGGGGTGATTAAAGAAGAATCTCAATGTCAGGCATCCTCTTCACTTCCCAGTATGAGTTAATCATGTAGCTTATATATGCCTTTAAGACTATTTTCCATCAGACTGTTTTCTTGTTTTGGTTTGAGAGGTTCTTTTTTAGGGGAAAATGCTAAGTTTTTATAGTCCTTTTTCCCTTACAAAATGATCTCTCTTTCTAAAAACTGATTTATGTCTTCCTCAGCAAGAAATTCAAACAGAGCAGACAGTTAGCAAAAGATCTGGACTCAGAACTGAGATTTAGAAGTGAAATTTAGCTACAAATATTAAAAAAGGAAGCTCATTGGGCTGTGCTAAATACAAACCAATAGGCAAAAAAAAAAGAAAGGGAACTTCATACTCTCTTAACTGAGTGTGCTGGTTTTGCATTAATTGAGATTTGGTGAGTATTATTACTAACAGAGGCAATAACTTCTTTAACATTATTATATTGAATATCTCTTTAATTAGCAGGAGCTATTAATAGCTGATGAGTCCTTAGCCAT
This sequence comes from Parus major, assembly GCF_001522545.3. Lineage (NCBI taxonomy): Eukaryota > Metazoa > Chordata > Aves > Passeriformes > Paridae > Parus > Parus major. The sequence continues at coordinate 199,399 of NW_015379264.1, read as the reverse complement.
ACAGATGTGCCAGGATCTGCAGAATGAGAAACATCTTTCCAACCAGCAGCTGTAATGCAATACACATTGCACAGCTTAAAATGCTGCCATCAAATTTGGATTCAGCCCACTGCAGCCTGAAACCTCGCTGTCTGCAGCAGGGTTTTGAGGGGAACAGGAGGCAGCTTGGCTTTGGAGCCCCAGCATGGCCTGAGTGTGCCAGACCACAGTCCAGCATGGGCAGAGACCCTCCCAGCTCTGAGCTGAGCTCATTGCAGAGCTCTGGGTGAATTTGGGGGCTCAGGCAAAGCTGCAGCCCACTGAGAATTCATTTCTGTGTTATCCCTTGTGTCCCAGATTGCTCTATCCCTGGGGGTTTGGCAGTGCCGTTTGCATGGGGGGTGACTGGATTTATATAAAGGTATTCCCTGTGTAAGAGAATACTTTGGCATGGTTTGGAAGGAGGGAGAAACTGCTTTCAGGAGTGAAATCAGGGGAGAGAAGATGTCAGGTGGGTAGAGAGGAAAGAGCACTCAATTCTTGGGGTTCCAAAGGTGCTTTCAAAGCCACTTTGCCCAGAAGGTACTGACAGTGCAAATGAGACAAATGTGTGTTTTTAAAAGCAGATCAGAGTTCACTGAAAGTACTGCCTCTGTTTATAAAGCAGATTTCTGCCTGTGACCATCACCAAGGTGACCCAAAATACAACTTCTTGCTGCTGCCTGGGGGGTGATTACCTGCATCTCAGTGGAGTGAACTTCATGGGGTGCAGAGAGACATTCAGCATGTGAGGCTGGGGGAGGAGATCCCCAGACACATAACCCACAGTCAGTTGCTGTTTCCAAGAATTTGAGGGATAACAAACATTTCTAACCCAGACTTTCCAGTCCTCTGATGTATTTCTGTGTCACTGATGCAAACCTCCACAATTAGGAAAGATTTGTTGCTGATTTCCTGTACATCTGCTGTGCTCTCAGAGATGTGAATCAAGCTGCCACTGTCTGCTCTTGGGCAGCAACGTGGCTTAACCCCATCCAGCAAATAAGAACCATGCAGACACTTGTTCATGCCCTGCCTCCCCACCAGTGAGGGGAAAAAGTACTCCTTGGGAAATACAAACAGTTCAATAAAATATATCAATGAAATAATAATATATTAATATTTAATAAAATAAATCTGATTATGAAAGTGGCAATAACTGTAATGAAAAGGAGAAGAGAGTAAATGATGCACAGTACTGTTTGTCACCACCAACCTGTCCCAAGAAGCAGTCCTGGCCAGTTCTCCCCAGTTTGTGTGCTGTGGGATATCCCTCTGTCCAGTTTGGGTCAGCTCTCCAGGCTCCCAGCACTGCACCTGCTCACTGCCAGAGCATGGGAGAGACACAAGTCCTTGATTTGGGGTCAGCTCTACTCAGCAGCAGCCAAAAAATGGGTGTGTTAGCAACATAAATTCAGAACAGGCACTGCTAAGAAGAAAAATAACTCTGTCCCAGCTGAACCCAGGACAGGCACCCAAGGGCAAAGCAGCACCAAGCTGGGGCTGTTCCAGCAGGGCCAGGAGAGAGAGAGGAGCACCCTGAGGTTAATTTAGACTTACTGCATTCTCTCTGGTCATTAGCCTTGCTTTGAATTTGTTTGTTTACCCCTCCCAGTGGATATATTCCCAGCAAGTTAACAAGCACAGATCAGTGGATGGACCAGGGAAGAGAGAAAGTCACAATGGCTGTGAGATGTGAGCTGCAGTTGTCATTTTATTCCTCAAACCAGGTCTGAATCCAGTACCTGATACCCTGGCTGCAGAGGACATGTATGCTCTCTTTGCAGACACTAAAACAAATGTTAAGATAAATCCCAGGTGTTGAAGTCAAGAATGCATCTGTGAGTGCTCAGTTTTTGGGCTGATGAACAGTTGGGTCCTGTTGTGCCTATTGTGCACTCTTTTTAGGATAATTAGCAGCTGTAAAATGAAGTTTTGCAGCCTAGTAGTATTTTTACCCAAATGTGTTTTTGCTTTAAATGTATATTCACCTGTGCACCAGTAATATATAGAATTTTTGTTTGCACAGGAAAATAAAATAAAATAAAAAAGTTGTGCTTCAGATTGAATGCTGTGTCTTGTGTCCACGTTCTGGCTGTGTCAGCTTCCTTGGCTGAGCTGTCAGAGATGCTCAGTCTGCTGCACTGGCAGCTGCAGGGGATGTGCTGCTTGTTTTGCAGCTCTTACACAGTGTGGGGCTTCAATGGGAGGTTTAGGTTCTTTCTGTCGCTGCAGAAGGAAAGGAGACAGCAATTTCAGCTCAGAGCTGGCTCTTGTGCCATGTGTGTTGTAGGACTGAGCACACTGTGATCAAATTAATTGCCTTGATTTGAAAAAGACTGAAGTTTTGACTCTGCTTAGCAGTTGTTTCTGGTTAGGATTTTAAAGTTCTCCTGAATCCCCAGCTGCCTGCATGTGTGGGCATTTTTGCTCTGTAAGAAATCATCCTTTCTCCTGCTTGGAAATGAGCTTGTTCTGCCAGAAGAGGCTGTGTGACCTTTCCTGGATTAGTGTAGCTGTTCCTGAGCACTTCTCCTGTGCATTTAACCCTGGTTGCTGTCTTTGATGTCTTTGTAACCCTGGTTGCTATCAGCAGCTTTCTCATACAGTCTTCTCATGAGAAAACGTCAGGGACAAGGTGAGGTGGAAGTATGACCTTGCCAGAGTTGTGGATCTGAGCCCAGGTGGTTCTGGCTGCTGGAACTGGTGCTTGGAGGAGCCCCCTGGTGCATTCTCCTGTGTGGAGGGAGGCTGTGGCTGGCAGGACTGGCTGTGCCACTGCCAGGGGGGCTCTGGAGAGCTCAGAGGATGGAGATCTCAGCACAGGGAGAGAGCAGAGTGCTCCAGTACTTGCCTGTCCTTTGAAGTCAGCTGGAGGAGAGAGCAGAGGACAGCTGTATTAGCAAATGGATTTGGAAGTGTGCTGAGCCTTTGGAGGAAGCCTGGCACAGTTTGTGTTTGGCTTTGAGCTGGTGGAGGGATGGCCCTGGCTGCAAGGAGCGTGGCCATGCAGCAGCAGAGCTTTGTGCTGCCTCACACTGAGAGCTCTGTGCACAAAAACAGGGCATAGAGCATTCCCCTCTGCACTTGGGGTCTGGCTGCTCTCTGGGGCAGTCTCCAGCTGAGCAGGAACTCTGGCAATCCAGGATTTGTGTTCTGTAGAGGACCTGAGGTCGTGCTGACAACTCGAGAAACTTGGGGTTAATGTTTTGTGAGAGAAGCAAAGAATCTGGATTGTATCCTTTCTGGTTTTACTGGACTGGATTCTCATGCCCTACCTAAATTACATGTTTTTGCAATTACAGATTGCAGTTGCAAAACTAATAGCCTGCAGATGGGATGCAAAAGCAGAGCTCTGCTGCAGTGAATTATAGAAGGAGGGGTGTTTCTTTTTATGGGTAATAGTAATAAAACAATTAATTCCTTTTGGGTCTTACAACTTTGTAAAATCTGCAAAGACAGTTGACAGACTCAGCTGGGAGTTACAGATGAACTGCATTTCTGTGCTTCTATAGCCCCTGGGAAGGACAGAAAATGGCAGAGAAACATCATTTTCAAATAATTCAAAACAAACATTTTTAATTTTGTGATGCTGGTTAGACTGAGAGAGCCTTTAGAAGAAAACCTGATCCTTATCAAACATAATGGAGAAACTTTTCCACCAGTACAAGCTGGGATTCTTTTTCCTTCACAGAGGCACAGAACCAGGTCAGCTAGACATACCTTTTCCAGTTTGTTTAGAGACTCAGATAATTCCCAAAATAACACACACACAAATTATCAAAGCACTTTCAAGTCCTTTACAACGTTCCTATATGACTTTAACCAAAACTGTTCATTTGAACACAGAATTCTGTCCCTCACATCCTCTTACTTTGCACTTAGGAATTTTTATTTAATCTGCTGCCAAACCAGAATTACATCATGGCAAATGCATGCATTGTTCTTTACTGTTGGGCCTGCAGAGCAGTTCTGCAGACAAGTTTAACTGGCAGGATTTCTGTCCAGTCTCTGTCCTGTGCCCTCCACATTCACACAGCCTTTTTCCTTCCTGTTCCAATCCAAAAGAACAGAACTACAAGGAAAAATGCATTAATGAGAGAAATAAAGCCCAGCTGGGGTTCCTTCACCTCGTTCTCCCTTGCAGCTGGACTGGCATTGGTGTGCCCCATTCAAGCTTCTGCAGACTGATTTCCTGGGGCATTCCTTACCCACAGGGCAAGGATAATGGCATTTAGTGCCTCTTGTTTTGGGTGTCTTGCCAGTCAAAATGAGACTGGAACAGCTTGGGTTGAAATGAGGTGGTTGGTCCTGGGTAATTCCAGGATGAGGGGTTTGCAGAGGGATGGGGAGCTTGGGAGGAGCTGGTGTCAGTTTAACAGGGTGGAGATGGATGTTCCAGTAGGACAGAGCTCTCTTTGGGAGTGTGCTCATATTCCTGTTCCTGGAGGGGCACGTGCTGGGTACAGTCTGCAGAACCTGGAACCAGCATATCTCACTCTTCTTTTAAGGCATAATTCCTCCTCTTCAGCTCTGTATGTTGAACAAAGGGATTTTAAACCAGGAGAATGGAAAAGCTGAGCAGTGTGTCAACATTCTTCACCTTTCTGTGGCACTGCTTTCCACGTTTGTGAACTGCAGGGGACACAGCTCCAGCAGCTCTCTGCCAC
>NW_015379264.1:185376-194158 GCF_001522545.3 Parus major | reverse complement strand
AGGCAGAGCTCTGGGAGCTGAGCCCTGCTCGTGGCAGGCAGCAGTGCTGGAGGGAGGGAGAACCCCTGGAAGGAAGCTCATTTCAGGGTGAATTTCCCGTTCCTCTGAGGGCTCTGGGGTTCTCACAGGGCTCTCTGGCTCACACTGAGGTGCTTTCCAGGCAGCAGGGTTTGGAGTCCAGGCCATATCACATCTGGCAGTAGCACAATTTACAGTAAAAGGCACTAAAGACTTCTTCATTAAAAGGTGTCTCATGTGGGAACTAAACTGGATAGCAGCTCCTTCTTCTCAGGGACAGTGACTAGAAGCTGTTCCAAAGTGCAGTTAGGCTTTATTTATGAAAATTTGTCTGGGAATGGCAGAAAGGTGTAATCTTACACTAGAGGAGGACATTCATTGACTGTGGGATGGAGCTATTTCTGGTAAAACACTTAAATAAAAATGACATCTCATCACTTCATTCCCTCACTGCAAAGTGTAAAGTACAGGCTGTAAAAACCACCTGTGCACAGAAACACTGGGATTGAAACAGCACTGGGGTAAAAAGGAGCAATTCTGGCAAAAATGAAAGCAGAAAAAGACCCCTCTATTCCCACTGCTTTTTGAAGCTTTCTTGTTCTGGGACAATCTTCTTCCCACCCCTCAAAATGGGCTTAAAACCTAGAAAAGTAATTAGGTGCTGTGATTAGGGGTTCAGTTCTCAATTACAAACTCTTGCAGTGTGCTGCAAACTCAAGTTGTGTTAGTGTGTGCTGGCTAACATAAGGTTAGCATAGGTAGAACTGGTACAATTTCTAATTAAATTAAATTAAATTAAATGATGTTGTTAAAGTGGTAAAGTGCTCTGAGGGTGGGCTGCTGGTACCTTGTGAAATTCTGTTGTGGATTTTCTGTGGCTTCCTTGCAGTCATTATCCCATTTTTCACCTGCCCCCATACTCCTCATTCCCTGTAAGGATCCATGAGGAGGTGAGTAAATCTCCTTGGATTTCTAAGGTCTACCTTGGAAAAAAACCTCAGAAACCAACCACAGAAAAATCTCAAGACATGAGTTTAGAAACAAGTCAGCTTTCCTAAGTTCCTGGTGTGATGAGCAAGAGCAGTGGCAATGAGTCACAGTTTGTGTAGAGGTTAAAACTGCTTTCCTCTCTCTTTTTCCTCTCTCAAGCCCATCCCTGTGCTTTTCAGATATAAGGGTCAGAAATGTTTCCAGAGCTGCCCTCCCCTCTGTGTTTCTGCCCTGTTGAACATGCTCTGGTGGCCAAGGCAGTGCTCAGGAAGCATTTCCTGATGGACCAGTGCTGCATCCAGTGTGCTGGAACCTCAGGGCACCGTGTGGTTGCCATCCCCCAAATGAATCAATAATGAAATGATGCAGCCATTTCCTCTACAGATATTTAAACTTTCATACACATCCCTTTTGAACTGGCTGAGGAAACCAGAATTCCCATTTTCACCCTGATCTGTGCTCTGTGCTCTGCAGTGTTGGGAGCTGCTGGGGTAGAAGAGCATCATTCCCCTGGCTCTGAGTGCACTGGTGAGTTCTGTGCCCTGGGAACAGCCTCCTTTTGTGCTCAGAGAGCTGCTGAAACCCAGCCCTGGATTCCCAAAAATGAAGTTCTCAGGTACCATTTCCTGGCCAGGAGTTGTGTGCCAAAGGCTGGGATGCTGCTCAGAACCTCTGTGAGAGAGCAGGACAGACACATCACATCTCTGGCAACAGCAAAAAGCCTGAAACAATGATCCTGAAGTTTTTTAAAAGTGTGAAATCTGTGGTTTGTGGGGAGAAAAGCTGGCTCAGGGGCTCTGTCAGCCCAGGGGTTTAAGAAGTGTAGCTCCTTGGAGTGTGTGTAGTCTGAATCAGTCTCTGAAGTGACATGCAGTATTTTGGGCCTGGGAGAGCACATTTTTATTGCACATTCTCTGTATTGTCAAAAGCATACCTGTGAAGAAGGTCCAGTGTCGTGTCAGACTTGGAACCCCTGAAGATGTTCATTAAAAATGGGGCAGAAAGTGCATGGATTTGATGCACAATTTTTGTATGATCAAAAAACCACTTGTTCTCCATCTGCTTCATCTTGAGATCACTCTCTAGGTGTGGCCAGGCAGTGCACAGGTGAGGGTTTAAGGTGTCTGGAGGTGGTGGACACTGGCAGAAGTTGTGGCATTAAAGAGAAGTGTCCCCTCCCTGGGACGTGGGGAGCTCCTCAGCCCGGCTCGGCTGGAACGCGGGCCTGGAACACAGCGGGGAGATTCAGGCTGGAGGAGGTTGAGGCACACAATTCCCTGGGAGACTTCTTAGTCATAAACAGAGATGAAAAAATGCCCAGCCACAATGTTTGTTTGCTGTCAGAAGCCTTGGGAAGCCGCTGGAGCGAGTGCCTGGCTCCTGTTGCCCCCTCTGCTCAGGCAGTTTTCATTTGTTGGTTGCAATGTTCTAGCACAGAGCTGGTCTCCAAGGCAATGCTAGAGATCAAATCTCCTCATCAAGGCAAATTACCAGACAGGCACATTAAAGTTTTCCTGTGGTATTTTAATCCAGTCTCCTCGGAGCTTTTATTGCTGTGAAACAACAAATGTCACTTGTTTTCGCGGAAGGTTGTCCTGGGTTTGTCGGGGATGGATCTCTTGAGGAGGAGCAGGGATGGTGGGACAGAGTCTCTGTGGGCTGGGGGCCGTGTTCCTGGAGCCCTGGCTCCCACATGGATCACATCTGTGCCTCTGGGAAGGGTCAGGGGCTCAGCCCACCCTGCTCCCACGGCCAGATGTGCTGATGTGCCCAACAAAGCACATCTCAATCAAGTGTCCTTAATTAAGACCTCGGAAAAGCCTTTTGAAAAACGCTTATCCATACCTAAGCACAACAACTAGGAAGGTAAGAAAAATGTGGGGGAATTGATTTGACAGATAGGAGCCCCTGGGACAGGAGGGAAGACAGGTCCTGCTGGGAGTGCAGGGCTGGAAATGAGTTCCTTTGTGTCCTGGGGCTCCCTGCAGCACCTGCACCTCTCTCTGCCCCAAACATCCCCTCCAATATTGTCCTCCAGGGCAGGCACACTGCCAGGATAAACTCCTGGTTTGTGTCCCTGGGTGAGGCAGGCATGGAGGACGTGCTCCCTGGGGCTGGGGGGATGTGCATTCCCACAGCCAAAACGAGCAGTATTGCCAGTTCTGTTATTTAAAAGCCAAGAAGTGATGATAGTTTAACAAAATGAAATCAAAAAGACCCATGCCCAGCATTTTTTTTTCTCTGTTTATTGAAACCTCGTGGTATGCAATGATGTTTTGTTTATGTCCTTAAAACAATGAGAATTAAAACCAGTTTTTTAATGAAAAAATGAAAATGAAAGCTAAAATGTCTCCAATATTCTCATGCATCTAGCTAGGAAGGACTTTGAGTACCAAACCACATGTCATGAGGCTGAGGCTGAAGCTGCAGGAAAAGCAGGACTTTTGGAATATTCTAGCACAGTGGAACAGGATTTCCATTGCCATTTGGCTGTAGGGTTAGAGATGTGTGAGGCTCTAAAGCTTTGTCCCTGCTAGAGCCCTGATAATGCTGATCTGATAGGCAAGAAACCTCAGAATCCTTCTTGCAGTTGCATGTGTTGTTGGGAGTTATTAAATTAAGGTAACGTGTTGGTGGCTGGAATTTTAGTATCTGTGTCTATATTTATCTGTCTGTGTCATCTGGCCTCAGCATCACAGAGCTGCAGAGAGGATCAAAAGCAAGATGAGAGTGCTGAAGCAAGGCTCTCATCTGGAATATTCTTTGCAGGCTGATATTTTTCCAGTCATTCTGCCAGCAGTCTCAGGTCTGCTCTGTCTGTTTAAACTGTCATCTCAGCTCCTGCTGCAAGCCAAAGCCATCTGTTGTTGGGTAATAGTTCTGATTTATTCTGCCTCTGCTTGACACTCCTCAGCCAGATGCTGACTTGCAAAATTTGCTTTTATTCGCTTTCATTTTTATACCATGTGTTAATATCACAAGCAGTGTTTTAATTTAGGTGTTTTTTTGTCTACTGTTTAAAATGAGGGGTGAGTGATAGTGTCAGCCACCTCTGGGATGCAATTCAGCATCCTTCAGAAAGGCACAGGGCATTTTAGAAACACATTCAAACAGTGCTGCTGAATGTCCAGCATCTTCCAAATCACTAATCTGTGCACTCATTCTGTGTTAATTACAATTCATTATGTATTGCTTTCAAATAAAAGGTGTGGGCTGCTTGAAGGCTTTTGGGCTTGAGAATGTTGTGGGTGGCTAAGTGTGGTCAGAACATCTGATATCCTACAGCACAGCCTCTGCCTTCAGTGAATATGGGGAACTTGGCAAGTTTGCACTGACTGCCACAGTGCACATGGAAGGTCAAGGTGATTGAGAGATGGATAAACCTCACCAATTCCAGATCTACAAAATGTCTCTTTGTAGGTGGCAGCTTCCAGACATTGTGTGCATCTTGTACATCAGCTCCTGCTGGAGTCTGGCTTTAGAGCTTTTTGTTTGTTTGTTTTCTCCAGAGCTGGTGTTGAATCACTGGGAGGTTGTGCAGCACCTCCAAAGCACCTTTGAATGCAACTGTGAAGTAGCTTTTAATACAATTTATCCATTCAGTAAATAGAGGTGCCATTGTCAGGCAGCAGAATTACTGCAGACAGGTTAGCAAAAAGCAGCTGCTACTTGTTAAAGGCTCTCAGGTGGTGATGTGAGCAGTACCTGTGGTTTGGTGGGTAATGATGGAATTGCAGAAACATTGAAAAAGGAAAAAAAAATCAAACAGTACCAGCATTTTTTAAGCTCTGCTAAAAATAGTCATCAAAGCATGGCAAGGGCATTGTTACAGAAGGTAATTTAATGGACATCTTATCTTGGGGCTGTTCCTTTGGGAATGCTGGGTTTCAAGAACAGTTTTTATGTAAGGTTCATTGTCTCAGTGAATGCTGCCTTAATCTTAAGTGGTTCAAAAGTGAAATGGGAATTACATATGTGATCTGAGAATTATACCAGAGTGGTTTTATAATTTCAGTACCCAGATGGTTTTTGCAGACATTTATTTAAGTGATGTTTTCTTCTCATGGTCAGTCATTTGGTGTTTTGGGGGAAAAAATTTTCATGGGAAAAAAAAAGAGAAAGAAAGTGATATTTCTGCAATGTATCTCCAGAATATCTTGATATATTTATCACCTAACTTTGTGTGTAACTCAGTTCCCCAAATATTACATATAACACTGTAGTGTTTGTATTTTAAAATGGCAAAATTACAGTTTCCCTGACATAAATAAATTAATGCATCCTGAAGGAAGTCTAATTCAGTTTGCCAAAAAGATAACCTTGCCCAGAAGTATGAGATGTTTGTATGGGAAAGCATGAAAGGAGAGCATCAAAGTGGCCTAATAATATGGGAGATGCCTGGACCAGAGCTTTTAAGTTGTGTTGATAGGGGAGGAACCATTTTTTTTCCTGGCTGCAAGAAGAGCAGCAGAACCCTGAGGAAAGGCTGGTTTCTCCTGCAGGCCAGGGCTGTGTCCTGAGCATTTGCAGCTTCCTCTGGCAGAGGCAGGGCAGGCACCCTGGGCACTGCAGGGCTGGTGTTTCACCCCCAGCCCAGCTCTGAGCACCACAGCCTGCTGCACAGGGACAGCAGCATCACTCACATCTAAACAGCTGCACAAGTAAAGGCTCCCATTCAGCAAGGTCCTTCAAACCACATGTTTAAATATCACTGAAGTCAAGTGAAATTGCTTTAATCATATACATAAGCACTCTGATGAATGAGGGCTTAATAGTAGTTTCCATCTCTTTCCACATGATCAAGGCTTTTTCATATTCTGCTGCATGCAATAGGAATTTCTTCTTGGTTACACAGCATGAGCAATTGCTGTGACTTTTGGAAGACTCCCTCAACAATGTGAATTTTCTGAGCTGTTGTAAACAGTGCAGTGTGGAATGCCAGTAAGAGAGGATGGAAAGGCATTTCCCAGCTCTGTACTTTGAGAGCAGATCTAACACATCTTCTCTGCTGTTTTCCAGGACCACCTGTTACTCCCAGCCACCACACATAACAAGACCAGGAGACCAAAGATGTCTATAGTGCTGCCAGCTGTAAACATCAATGGTGAGTGCAAAGGGAGAAAGGGAACGAGAACAGTTTCAAAGAGATGTGCCTGACTCGTGCATGAAGAGCAAACTGGGGCCAAATGTCTGTCATTGGAGCTTTGCAAAAGAAGTCAAGCTGATCATGAGGGGGGTTTGGCTGCCAGGGTCCCTCTTGGGGCTGGAGTTCCAGCAAATGCCCTGTGCTTGGTCACCCAGACCGTGAGGATGGGGACCGTGGCCAGGAGCAGTCTGGCTCCTTCAGGGACAGGGAGGGAGCCATCCAGGGCTGGGGGTTTGTTCATTAAGGGTTACATGGATGGGATTTACCTTCTCTAACTTGGTGGCTCACAGGCCCATGGAGACTGTCCTGCTCTCCTCGTTTGGGTTCCTCCCACGCCTGCTTAGCAGGGCAAATTCCTTGGCCTTGCTGGTTTGTTAGGATGCTGCCTGCCTTCCTGGCCCTCCTCAGCAGTTTACCACGCTGTTACACAGCCCTCAGTGTGAGTGGGACCTCTCAGCACTAATAACACTAATAACCATCACCTTGCTGTGCTGCAGGACAGCAGAGAAAGCAGCTTTGCACTGGGGCAGATTTCTGCTTTATTAGTGCACAGAAATGTTCTGGGTCAGCGTTTCAGTCCCACCTGAGAGACAGGACATGACCTGCACAAACCTGTCATGAATTCAGATGGTGAGGAATTGCCAAGCTGGGACGTGTCAGGGACACAGGGTCACTGCCACACTCCCCAGATGCATTGAGAACCCTGCAGCAGTGTGAACTCTGTGCACATAATGCTTTTTTAAAACATCTGTGTTTTACTGTACATGTGAATCATAAACCCAAGTGTTATTGTTAAATCCCAGCATGCCCAAAACATTATCTGCTGATGTGAATTTCCATAAACTAAGAAAAAAAGAATCAGTTCAGGCTTTTGGCATTTTGATAATTGCACTTTCCCATGCAGTTCAGCCCAGTGTGATAATCTGTACAGCTGTCCTAGGGGAATTTTTATTACAAGTATCAGAATTATTTTTGGCATTTATCTGCCTGAAACTCCCTTTTTATGTCTATTACAAAAATCCTTTTCTGGCTGACCTAAATTATCACATACAAGTGGGCACTTTATCACTGAAGTACAAACACTATTTCTAAATTGCAAATTATTTCTTCTTGACATTTTACTGAGTCCTGTTTTTACTTGCAATAACTTCATTTGTTGGAGTAAATATAACTTGGAAAATATGCATCAGAATCCAGTGACAAATCTCATCCATAAATAATGAAACATTGTGAAATTATATTTTCATCAGTTCTTTGGGATTTTTCTTTGGAACATCAGCATAATCCAGGAAAAAAGAAATGTCCAGGGATTTGGGCAGAGATGTGGAAACAGATGAGACACAAGAATAGCATTAAGTAAACAAGAGCATCAAAGACAGATTCCTGTGGGACACCCAGCAGGTGTTGGGGAGAAGTTACAAGACACACAAGAGCCAAGGTGACCTGGCTTGCTTCCTAACCTGACTCTTGGTAACCTGCAGGAAAAGATTCCCTAAAACGTTCTGCCTGGAGGAAACCCATTTCTGTCCTTTGGGAACATTGCTTCTCACCCTCTTCTGCCTCTGTGGGGGCTGGAGAGATCTGCACAAGCAGCTGGGAGTTAGCAGAGCTTTCCCCCCAGCTGCCTGCTCCTCTTTTAAACCCACCTTAATTCTTTGTGCACCTGCAGGGAGTTGGCTGCTGGAAAAGGACCAGTCTCCTTTGGAGAAATCAGCAAAACTTTCAGTGAAAGAACTTCTCTTTCCTCGTGCCTCAGCCAGATCTCTGTGCAAGGAGGGAAATCTTTTCTAGAATCTTTGATATAATCTCTTCCTTTTCACTGCCACAGCCCTGGCAGAGGAGATGACAGGAATGCAAGTGAAGGGGTCTTTGTTGTGAAGTTTGTTCAGAACTTCATCACTTGCTTCTGTGAGCTCTGTGTGGTGGTTCCTGACACTGAGCTGGCAGTGTTCACCAGGGAACAAAGCAGAGTCAAGGTTACAGCCTCAAGGGTTTTTCTGGGAGGAAGGTGGCAGTCCCTGTGCTGTGAGGTAGTGGCAAATGCCAGCAGTCTTGTCATTGATGTGCAGGTGCACATGTTGCAGTCAATAAAATGGAAGTTGAAAAGAAGATGTACAAGGTTACAGCAGTGTGTTATTAATTTTCCAGATAAAACTTTGCTTTCAAGCATTCAGCTGCTCTATTCTGGAAATGAGTAAAAACAGCCATTATTTTGTAACATTGTGCCATGTGCTCCTTCTCAGGGTCAGCCTTGTCCCTCAGAGGGCACTGGGATAGAGCCAGATCCTCACTGTGCAGGTGCACAGAAATATATTTGCCTATTTAAGTATGTTTAATATGGTAACCTATGTTAAATACGTTTAATTTTTTTAAGTATAGGAACTTGTTATACATTGGTACATGTTAATCCTCCACCTCTTAGTCCCTTTTCCTTCTTCCCCCCTGGTCATAGCCCCTTTCCAAGCTGGCTGGGCCATCCCCCAGCTGACAGTCAATGTTTGCTGGCAGCTCTTCCCTTTCTGCCTCCCCAGCTGCTCTGGCAGCCCTCTGTCCTTGTGTCACATCCCTGCAGTCCCTGGCACAGCTCTGTCCTTGTCCCTGCAGTCCCTGCACAGCTCTGTCCTTGTG
>NW_015379264.1:179406-184765 GCF_001522545.3 Parus major | reverse complement strand
GGCTGTGCCCTGCCTGCTCTGCCCTGCCTCTGCCCCAGCTCTGAACATGTGCAATACTCACAGAACATCTCCCTGATGCTGCCCAAGGACCTCAGCACTGGGAGGGCAGCAGGGGGAAAAGCAGCACTGGGAAAAGCCTTAGTCCCACTCTAGTGGGTTTGGGGGCACTCTTGGTGTGCCTTCCTGACAAGTTACTCCAAGAAGAAATATCTTGCAGTTCCTCATGGGAATGAAAATGAGCTGCAATCTACAGTTAAACTCAGCCTTTTGTTTTCAAGCAAGTCATGTTTGTTATGCTGGATTGCAGCTATTATTTTAGAAATCTAACTATGCACTTGAGACCAGTTAAGTCTCCAGTAGGTTTCATTCCTAAATTTGCTTTTATTGTAATTCAGAATGTTGTTGGCTCATTACAGCAATTCCAAATTGACATATAGGCGGTGCCTTTCTTGAAGTTTAAGTGAAACCATCTGCCATTAGCCCTCTATTTATTTAACTGCAGTGGGTTACAAGGTGGCTCTGTGGATCCAAGTGACCTGTAGAGAACAGCACAGCTGAGCCTCTGTCCCCAGCTGAGCACAAAGCTGTGTGTGAGCAGCGTGCCCAGCCTGGCAGGGCTGCTCTGGGCTGCCCACAGCAGTGGGATGGGCACTGCCCCAGGGCCAGCTCAGGGTCTGACCCCAGAAATCCCTTCCAGGAGTTCTGCTGGGACTGGGTGAGGCTCTCACAGCTTGTTCTTGCTATAGGAGCAGCTCTGGGTGTCTGTGCAGGTGTGTGCTCACCAGCAGTACTGCTGGCCTTGGCAGCAGCACAAACACCAAAAAACCTTTTATCTTCTCAGATCCCTGTGCAAACAGTTCCCTGTGTGTGGAACTCCTTCCATCTCTCTAAACTCAGGCTTGGGTCTGTGCTCCAAGGCCAAGACAAAAGTGAGAGATCTGATGGGAAGGTCCCTGGTGCAATCTAAGGCTCATTTTCTTGGAATTGGCAGCTGTGACAGAGTTTTGAATGTTTCACAGATATTCTGGATAGGTCCAGGGCTGTGTCCTCATTCTGCCTTTGAGATGGCTGCTTGTGTGCCTGACCCTTGATAACCTCTGTGTTTCTGGGCTCTTAAGGAGCCCTCTTCTCCTAAGGGTTGCTTTTTGTCATGAAATCCAGCAGCAAAATCATCTCCCAAAGGCAGAAATGGAAGGGAATGGTGACTTCAGCAGAGTCCATGTGCTCTGCTGTGTTGGCCAGCTTCTGATTCGTGACCAGTTCCAGCAGCTTTCCCTCTTGCCATCCATCATCATACTGGTGTAACAGACTTCAAAAGTACTCTGAAATAATCCATGTTCTAGTGAAAAAGGGGGAAAGCAAATCTAGTGGAAAGGCTCTTTGATCAAAACTGGAGTGATTTCTGCCATCAGGCAGCAGGATTATTTGCATGCAGCTACAAAGAACCTCCTTTCAGCTGACAGCCATGTGCAAGCAGGTCACAGATGTCCCAGGCTGGTAGCAAACTCTGAAAAATCAACCAGAACCCACACAGGCTGAGGAGGAAAATAAAAACAAAAGCTCTTTGGGAAGTGACAATGCTCTGTAAGTTCCCATGTCTTAGGGCTGAATAAATAAAGTCTTCAACTTCCTCTGCCTTTCAGGGTCAAGCAAACAAAAGATGCTGTTTCCTTTTTTCAGAGCAAGAAACAGAATTTGCATCAGTCATTGAGGAAGGTCTAAACCAAGACATATCTGAGTGAACAGCAGCTGCCTGCCCTGAAGGTTACTGCCTGACATTTTGGGAAGCCTCTCTCCCTTTGGAGAGCCTCAGAATGGTTTCCAGGAGGGCAGTGGTCCTGCTGTCCATAGCTGTTCTCCTCCACTGCTCTCCCTGGGTTTAAAGCCAGGCTGTGGTGCCCTTGGCTCCCTCTCACAGCTGCTGTCCTTGGCACCAGGCTGGGACACCCATGCCACTCTGCCAGGCATGGAGGACACAGGTGTGAGCTACAGAACACTTCCCTCAGGGTTTCTGCTTTCTGTCTGTGTTCAGCAGGAAGTGCTGAGAGCTCACACAGCCTCAGGAGCTGCAGTGTGTGACCAGAAAGCTCTGGGAGCTGTGTATGTGGGATTAGCACCGAGCTGTGAGGTGGAGGAACGATGACTGCTAAGGTTTTCTGGGAAAGTCACTGAGAGTTTGTCAGGTTCTCTAAGCAGGATGTAGGGAAATCAATCTGAGGATGTCTCCAGTGCTGTCCTTCCAGTCGTTTTGAGCTGCCATTCTTCAGTTTCTGGAGCTGCCAGAGGAGGAATAGAAGTTGTGTGAGTAGGGAAGAGTCAGAGCCCTGGTTACAGCTCACTGCAGCAGCTGATGGCTGAGCCTGGGCTGGCACAGGAGAGTCTGTGTGCAGCCATGGACAGGCAGCAGGCTCTGTGTTCTCCTGGAATTAGCAGGGTTTGGCAGTGTCAGGGGTGTCCTTCTGCTGCAGAGCTCGGGGCTGCAGCCATGGCAGAACAGTCTTTAACAAGGAACTTTAACAACAGATTTTAGGAATCTTGTAAGATGCTGCCATTTGTGTTCTCAAAGTCATGTAAAAGTGCAGTTTGTCAAAACAAAATATTCCCTCAAACTTTGTTACATTTCTTTGAATCAGAGTTGATGGTTACCTAAACTAAATCCTAAATAGAAGTTTTCAACAGCTTTTGTTACCCTTGAAAGACTTTGCTCTACCCAGCCATGTTTGTTAACATGTTTTTGACAGAAAGGAGCAGATTAAATTATTCAGAAAAGTATGAAAGAAATCATTCAAGAATCTGTGCACAAAAGTAATGAAATCAGTGTCACTTGAGTTCATGTTTTTTTATTTAGACAGGAAACGATGAAGAAATGAAATCATGAAGGCTTATTCCCTAATGATTTTTTATAATGAGCTGTTTACCTAAATTGCTAGATGACTAATCTATTTTTATGCATTTGAAATAACAGGAAGGTCGTTTCAGAGGCTCTTCAGTGCCTTTTTCCCCGGGATAGAGTCAGGATTACCCAGGGGTTTTGTGGAGCTGGCCGTGCCCGGCGTGCTGGGCGCTCCCTGTGCAGACACAGCAGCTGCTGCAGGTGACTTTGTGCTGGGGACACTCACCAAGGGACACAGAATTCCTCACAAATCAGCTGGACTTCATTCTTGGTGTTCCCAGTGCCAGAGTTGTTGCAGCAGATTGGTTTTCCACAGGAATGACACACTTGTGTAAAATTCACCAGGTGTGATTAGGAAGAAGCCCTCGGCTGGTGCCAGGGTGGGAGCTGGGGATGTCTGTGTCCCCTGGAGGTTTGTTAGCCCTGCCTGCTGAGCTCTCAGCTCACAGAGAGCTGTGCCCAGAGCTGTGCTGCACACAGGGAGCTTTCACCCCAGCCTGGGAGGTTATTGTTGCTGTCCCAGCTCCCCTGGGCCATGTGCAGCCTGTTGTAATTCTGGCCTCCAGCCCAGCCAGTCTGCCTTCATGTATCTTCAAATGCTGTAAACTCGAGATTGTATAATTCCTCTTGGTGTGAAATTATAGGTGGCAAACAGTTTTATGCCTGTGATACATGGGGCAGCTGTGTCTTTATTTCTGCAGTGATCTGGAGTGTAATTATCCATAATGAGCTCACCCCATAAAAAAGCTGCAGCAGAGCTGGTAGAGGAGGTTCACATTTATGAGTTGTGTCTTGAGGACATCACTGGAGTGAAGCTTGGGCAAAACACAGCAGTGTGAGAGGCCTGTCAGTGTTTGGGTCAGTCTCTAAGGACACTCCTGCAGCAGGGCTGGGAGGTTTCTCCTGGTGTCCTGGCTCTGTCCTCCAGCCTGCACTTCCCTCAGCCCTTCAAGCAGCCCAGCTCACCCCTGCTGGGCACCTCCTGGCCTTGGGAAGTATTTGAAAAACTTCTGAGTTCCTGAAGGACGTTTTTGCTCAAGTTCATGAAGTAAATCATATCCCTGTCCAGCACAAACACCTTCTGGGTGAATGTGGGTGAAGAAATGACTGCCAGCCCAGCTGCCCCTCTGTGTGGGAAAGGAGGCACCCCTGCTTCAGAGCAGGACTCGTACATTGAAGCTGTAAATCTCCTGTGCTGTAGCTGGGAGACAGAAATGTTTGCAAGGGCTGTATTAGCACTGTGTTCAGAGCAGCTCTGCAGTGCTTTCAGAATTTACTGACACAGGCTCTGAATCACTGGAGCTCCTGGGGAGGGCAGTGCTCACCCCACACACACAGGACATGCTGTTAAAAATACTCTTCTACGAGCAAGAGCTGATTGCAGTGTCTAAATAAATGAGGTAACTTTATGTGGCCAAGTGAGACAGGTGGAAAATTCAGCTCACTCTTTGGAAACTGTCCAAACTATAAAGACATTTCAGCTGGGAGGGGATACAGGCTCTCACTGCCTGCAGGCTTAAACCACTGACACACTTCAACACCAGGGAACAAGTGATACTGGCTGATAGGCAAGGTCCATGTCAATGAAAACATGATGCTGCCTCTTGAAAATGAGAATTAATGCCAGTAGTTAAATTAATTTTATCAGTAGGTGCCTGCAACTTGAAATGTTACATTCAAAGGTAGGGGTTAAGTAAAATAGGAAAACATTAAGGGAAAAACTAGTGGGGTTAAAATGCTGGCAAATGAAGATTGATTAAAGATTAAAAGCTTACTGCAAAAATCTTTAAAGGAGCACTAAAAAGTCCAGTGGGGTTAAGTAACACATTGAAGTCAATTCATAGAAGTAAGAAGATGATATCTTTTAAACAATGGGCATTGCAGCCAAATGAGGGAATGGGAAAAAAAACGAGGATAATTTCTGGCAGACTAAATGTCAAACCATAAGAAGTTAAGCCAGAAGATGATACTGAGCAACAGCATGCCTGAGGCATAAAAAAAACAGTAAAAATATTTTTCAGAGGAAGCCTGCCAGGGAATCTCTAGTGCCTGTGGAGGACCAAGGTGTAAAGGAGCCCTTAGAGTGGAGGTCAGCACTGCCGAAGGAAGGAGTGAAGTGTTCTTGTGCTGGTGTTAACCACTGAGGCTGTATAAATACCAGGAGAATGGCAGGTGAGAAATGAGGCAAAGTCCTAAAGCAGGGCTTCAGCTGCAGTGTCAGTTCTGCAGGGTGTGTGAGAGCTGAGTGTGTCCTGGCACGAGCAGCAGAGCAGGGCTGATCCCAGCAAAGCCTGACCTTAGTGCTCTCTTCAGCACCCTTAAAGCATTCAAAAACCCTGGAAAAACATGCTTCTTTGAGGATGCTGGAGGGAAGGGGCTTTTGTGAGGCAAGAGGGAAGGCTGCTCTCAATAATTCTGCACTGGAGGGAAGGGAAGGCTGCTCTCAGATCAGTGTCTCTCTGAAGA
>NW_015379264.1:165160-178961 GCF_001522545.3 Parus major | reverse complement strand
TCTGAAGACAGAACAGTTCTGCACTGGAGGGGTTGTTCCCAGGAGGTTCTGCCACAGCTCTGTGCTGGGGAGCTGCTCCAGTCCCTGCTGCACTCAGAGGGAGCAGTGCCCTGCTCTGGGACAAGCCCTCCAGCCCCAGCTGTGGAAAGAAGCCTTTCCTGGAATGCCTTTCCAGGCTGCTCTCCTGAGTGCAGTTTTGTGTCCTGTGAAGTGGGTAGGACTGGATTTGCAGACATGTGGGAAGTTTGTTTATTCTTTTAGTGCCTCCCAAGTGGGCATGGGATGGTTCTGCCTAAGAGCACTGCTCTTCCTCTAGCCTCTTTCCTTCACTCCCAGGAGTTTTCTGTGCAGCTGAACTCCTTACCCTTGCCTTTGTTTTCTCTTTGGGTTTTTGCCTCTTGTCATTAGCATTGTCACAGCTGATGAAATTTTAACTATGGTCATCCTGCAGCAATGCTACCCTGCCAACAACACACATATGCACAGCCAGAGCTGTCAAAAATGGCTGTGTTTTTTCTGAGAATCACTCCATCTGAGGGGGTTTTAAATGAAGTGCCTGTGAGGGTCAGCTCTGGTGGGTCTGATCTTCTCTTGCCGAGGTGACCATCGGCTCCCCCTCCAAAACCAGAGCAATCACACCGAGTCCACCCTGGGCCATCTCTGCAGGAGCTCATGCTCTTCCTCTTCCAGGGAAGTGATGCAGCATGGAAAGAGATTGAAAAGGGAGGTGGGCAATCCTGGGGAAGAGCAGCTTCCCTCTCCCTGAGACCTCCCAGTGTAGACCCAGCAAAGCAGAGCTGGCACGGGCTGGCCACGGATTGCTCACGGGTGCTGCTGGCCTCTTCCAAAAACCACACTGCTGGAAGCTCAGGGCAGGTGTGCTCCTCACACACAGCCACTGCCAGTCCCTCTGGTGGCTCCATTATTTACTTCAGAGCCACAGAGAGCTCATTTCCTCTGGTTTTCTTGCTTGCCTCTCATGCCTGTGTCTCCCTTGGATAACCCCTGAGAGCGCTGCTCCGACGGGTCAGACACTGAGAGACCTTCTCTGGCAGCTCTGCCAACAGCTCAGGGCTGCTCAGGGGGACACTGATACATCCAGTGCTCCTGAACTCCTAGAGACACCTGGCCCACAGTGTGAGGGGTGGCAGGAGACCTGGAGACTGAAATGCCAGGATCCCAGCCTGGGGCTGAGGACAGCTGAGTTCACACAGGCGACACCGCTGCAACCGCTCTGTTTGGAAATTCCAAATGGGAATTTGCTTTTAGAAAGGGAAGTTATTTGGGTCACACTGTAACTTGCTCCCTTGCCTCAAACAATCCTGTCCAACAAAGCAATCTGTAAATGTTTTAGCAATCCTGCTGCGTTGTTGCAGCGAGTGTATTTTTAGTCTGTGACACTGCTTCACTTCTATACTTATTTGGTAGTGAATACCAACCCTTCAGATGGAAACATTGGCCAGATGTGCTGGGCAGGACAGTCAGGGCTCCTCAGAGGAGATGATGGAAGATTGCATTGGTGACAATGTGAGGTGACCCCTGGGTGAGGTGTGGGGACATCTGCAGCCCTTCAGCAGGCCAGGGCCAGAGCGCAGCTGGTGCCTTCAGCTCATGAAACTCACACTTTCCCAGCCCTGCTGCCCTAAACACGAGCTCTGGATCCAGCCAGGGAGGTTACAGGAAAAACTGTTTGGGTAATTAGGTGCTAAATCATCCCTAAAGCTCAACTTCATCGTTGTCAGCTTGCAGAGCTCACACAGAGCACCCAGGAGCTGGAACATGTTAGTGGCTCTGAAAGCTGCCCTGGTCTCTGCTGCTGGGAGAGGTGGGGCTGCAGAAGGCTCTGAGTGCAGAGTAATGCTGAGACTGAAAACTTCCTCTTTAGAAGGGACTGTGGGAAGCACAGAGGGTGAGTAGGTGTTGAGCAAAGGTGGCTTTAATGGAGTTGGTGGGTTTGGCTCACCTTGCACAGGGATGGTTCTCTGGCTCCTGTTTTGACATCAGTTCAACTGGTTCCATGGGTAGCAAAGGCACCTCTGCTCCCCACCACGAGG
This sequence comes from Parus major, assembly GCF_001522545.3. Classification (NCBI taxonomy): domain Eukaryota; kingdom Metazoa; phylum Chordata; class Aves; order Passeriformes; family Paridae; genus Parus; species Parus major. Next base: position 176,907 of record NW_015379264.1, on the reverse strand, counting down.
AGGGGATGATTCTCTGTCCTTACTGACAAAAACAGGTGGTTAAAGTAAGGATGGGGCAAGTGATTGCCCTCCCTGTGCCCTGCCAGGAACAGGGACCAGATCTGTAATGCAGACCTGTGTGGCTGGTGGCACCTTAAATGTGTGTTGGGTGAGCCCAGCAGATACAGAGCCAGGCAGGTTCTGAGCAGTTTGGAGTCAGAAAGCAGCCAGTGGTTGCAGGGTCATCTGCTGAAAAGGGCCTGAGCACTGAGGACAGCACTGAATGATAGGGTATTGGTCCCACAGAGTATTTCTTTGGTAATCAATCCACTGTGATATTGCCCAGAGTAAAGTAAAATACATAGTTCTGGTAGAATAAGGATCTATAAACGTACCTGTGGCATGAATGCACCTTCAGAGAGCTGTAAAGCCTTTCCATGGTGTTTGAAACAGTCCAGCAAGCTCAGGTGGCCTTTCAGGGGAGCTCTGCTTCAGTTTCTCTGCAGACAAGTTTTCACAATGAGCATTTGCTGCAGCAGAGCTTTTTGGGGAAGATGTAATAGGAAAGGATAAATTATCAGAACTGCATCTTCTTTAAGACAGGTGTGTCCATAGGGCCAGACATCCTGAGGATATGTGTAAAGGTGAAGTCTGTGGAGTTGACATCACCATTTGTTCTTATTAATTGCAATTAGCAGTTCCATTGCCTGCCTTTCAAGGCCTCTGTGCCTTTCATCTTGTGCCTTTCTCTGAGAGAGCATCTCCCATAGAATGTCTCCCAGACATTTGAGCACTCAGCTGACTGATGGATGGATGTCAGTGCTACTGAGGAGGATTTATGGCCTTTTCAGTAAGACAGTTTTAAAAATCTAGAGCTTTAAATATGAAGACAATTTTCCATCATCCTCAGTAATTTGTAGCAGTGGTTAATGGCCTCAGCTTTATTTGGTTTTGGTTTGGACTGCAGACTTTAGCTTTCATCTGCTGGATCTTGCAGCATGATTGTTTGTAGGGGAAGAGCAGCACTGGGAATGAGGTTTCTGTTCCCTAGACCAGGCTTGTGCTGGGAGTTTGGCAGAGCCTGCAAGAGCCAGCAAGGCTCTTTGGGAAAGTGCAGTCAGCAGCAAGGCTTGGCACAGTTACCTGTGCTATTAATTTGAAATAGTCAATCATCTGGAGCACGGCTTTTAAACCTGTTAACAAATAATTAACGGCAGCACAGGCTCTTGGGCCAGCAGGGATGGCTTCCTAAGCTGAGTCTGCACCGTGTGAGAAGCTGCATGTTCTGAACTTCAAAGAGGAGCAATAAATCTATTTATAAATCCAGACACCTCTACAGGAGATCCGTTCCTGTGCTTTCACTTACGTAATCCCACGACACATCAGTCACAGGTGACTCATTCAGTGACCTTTGCAGTCCCTGGGTGTCAGGGCTGCTCTGAGCACTGGGCACACACACTGACCCCTGCAGGGGTCACCACCAGTGCCTGCTGAGCCCAGTGCTGGCCACAGCCCCTCTGCCCCACTGCTGCCTCCAGCTGCTGGGTCTGCACGGGGTGGGGGAAGGACAGAAAGCCTGACAAGGCTGGTTTTGAGTGATCTGACACAGGAATCTCCAGGCAGAATCAGTTTCTTGTTCTGGGAGTCAGATGAGGCCGTGTGGAGAGCACACAGCTCCCGGTGCTGTGTTTGGGAAGGAGCTGACACAGCTCCGGTCGTGATCAGGCACCTGCAGCTCACAGAAGGGCAGGGCCAGAGGGAGCAGGAGCAAACACAAGTGTCTGTGGGGCTCTGGTACCCAGGGCTCGATGGGCAGCTGCTCCTCCAGCCTTTCCCCAGAAACTCTTCATCGTGGAGATCCTCTCAGCTCCCCGAGGTGCTTTCATCCAGGGCTTGCATTTCCTTATCTTTAGAAACTTGGTCAAAGTTAAATATGTTTCTCTTGCAGTCGAGCTGTTGTTTCGAGTCCTGTCATTCTGCTGGCTTCCCCACAATCATCCTCTGCAGTTCTCAAGGTTTTTCTGTAGTACTTCTGCCCAGCCCCAGTTTTACTCATGTTTTCCAGCTCTGGCTGTGGTTGAAATGCATTCTGAAGATTTTGGACAGCTTCTCTCTTTTATCAAAACTGCAGTCTAGCCACTCCAAGGTGGTTGGAATCTCTCCAGTCTAACATCTTTCAGAAATCCTCCAAGTGTGCTGTCTATCCCTCATGCAGATCATGGAGCAGTTTGGTGTCATGGAGCTCAGATGGAGCTGTGTGGAGTCACTGTTTGCAGTGACAGTGAGCTGCTCTTCCCACGCAGGGCACTGTGCCAGCTGCACCCAGGTGTGTTTGCCTGCTGAGACCCCATCACACGGGGTTCAGACAGCATCAGCCCTCCCTGGGCTGCGGTGGGCTGGGTGGTGCCACCACTTTCAGACCCCTCCTTACAGCAGGGCTGGTCCAGGAGCCTGGCAGCAGCAGCAAGCAGTAAGTGCTGTCCTTGGGAGACATCCCACCTCCTCTTGCATGTCTCTTTGGAGCCAGTGGCCACGGGAAAGGCTGCTGGAAGTGCCTGCAGTGGGCACTGAGCCATTCCCACTGCTGCCCTCTCCCCTGTGAGATTTACAGAGGCTTTCTGCAGCAGTTCAGTACCTTTAACCCCAAAAATGGAAAGAATCAGATGCCAACTTCAAACCTGCCTTTAACTCCTGCCTAACTCACAGGCTGAGGGCAGGATTTGGGTGCTTTTTGTGAATGTCTGGGGGGGTGTGCATCCCCTGAGTGCCTGCTGAACAGAGAGGGGCTCATTGTGAGCGTGATTCCCCCCAGCTCTGTGCTGTGCTGGACTCAAAGCCCCTCCTGCTGCAGGGTGGCAGAGCTGTGGCTGCCTTACTGCTGACACACTCTGTTGGGAGGGAGCTGTGTCAGCACAGGGGGATCCCAGCTGGCCAGAAAGGGCTGGGCTGGTTCCCCAGTGCCACCCACACAGCTCAGCTCCTGCCTGGGCACTGGGATTGCTGTTCTCCTCCATTGTGCAATGCCCAGAAGTTAATGATAGCCCTGTGTGCTGGCTGCTGTGGCTGGTCAGGGAAGCTGACTGTGTTACTGAGACGTTTTCCTGGCCCTGGCCACCATCCCATCCCATCCCATCCCATCCCATCCCATCCCATCCCATCCCATCCCATCCCATCCCATCCCACCTCACCCACTTGTGGCTTTGGAGCAGTGTTTCTCACGGAGCTGTCTCCTGTCAGCTGCAGTGTGGGAGCTGTGCCCAGCTTGCTGTGTCACAGGGAGCCCATCTGTGCCCTTTGCTGGCTCCAGCCTCTGTGCCCCTCAGCTTCCCCCTGTGTCCCTCTGCCCCCCTTTCCTGCCCCCTCTGCTGACTGCTCCTGAGCCCCTGGGGTGGGGCAAAGAGCACCTGCAAAGGCAGGGAGAGAGGGTGGCCTGGAGGGATGGGCTCTGAGAGGGTCCCAGGAGGGGTGAGGTGTGTCACCCAGTGCTCCCCAGGGGCTTGGGTCAGTGGCACAGAGACCTGCACAGCTGCTCCTGGCTTCAGTCACTTGGTGGCACACGCAGAGCTTTTTCCATTTCATTTCTTGCAGGTGGGAGCTTTGATTTCCCTTGCAGGCTCTCAGCCCCCTCAGCAAGGGTTTGCTCCTGCTTTTCATTACTGTACCAGACATAGTTGATCTAATGGCTTCCACAGGTGGTGTGGGGTACAGGAGGGTCCGGCCTCAGTTGTCAGCTGTCATCCAGAGTCAGAGTTAATCCAGGAAAACAGTAAAAATTAGTAATGTATATTGCATTCCTGCAGTCCATACGCTTTCCATTAGGTGATGTTCCACCCTCCTCAGCACAGAAGGGAAGCCCTGCCAATGGCAGTTTTCTGACTCTGGAAGGGTTGGTCGTGCCTGGAAATCCGATCTCGGCTCTTGCATTCCTGGGCACGCTGTCTGTGCAGGGAATGGTCTCCCACCTTTAAATGCAGGCAGCAGATGCTGGCCATGTGCACAGCCTGGGAGCCCAGCAGCTCCTGTGGCAGCAGATGTGCACACTGGGGTCCCCTGTGCTGCCCAGGCTCTTCTGTGGCCAGGGGTCTGCCAGGGGACTGGCCTTGCCCAGGTCACCACATCACTCAAGTACCACAGCCAGCTCAGGATGGGAATGAGGCACAGTTAATTCTTCTGAGAGATCGCATTTTAGCTTCTTTTAATTAATAAACTGGTGCAGAAATTCCTCAAGATCCTCGGTGTCAAGAGGGTTACAGAAAATGAAACATTCAGCTTTCTTAAATAAACCTTATCTTCAGTCACTCCCATGCTTTAGTAAGAACAGTTCTGTAGTGAATGTTTCACGGTGCAAGTTCCATCGGTAATCATGAGCAGATGAAGAAGGGGAAATAAAAGCCATTAATTTGTAGGTGTGAGTGCAGATGCAGAGTGTGGTGTGGGCTCTTTGGGGTGTCAGGAGCAGTCTGGGGCTCTGCTGTGTGAGCTGGAGCTCCAGAAGGGGAGATCCCCCACTGCAGCTCCTGCTCCAGACAAGGAAAGCTCTGTTGGATCCCTGGCTGGCCCAGCCAGCTCTGACCCCCTTTTCTTTATCCTGACCTGTGCAGAGAACGTGATCAACGGGCAGGACTACGAGGTGATGATGCAGATTGACTGTGAAGTGATGGACACCAGGATCCTGCACATCAAAAGTTCTTCTGTCCCTCCGTACCTGCGTGAGCAGCGCAGGAATCACAGCAGCACCTTCTACAGCTCGTCCCCCTCTGTCCCCGAGACGCCACACGCCCTCAGGGCCATCGTCAAATCCCTGCGGTAGCTCCTGGGGCTCCTGGGGCAGCAGCTGCTGCCTCCAGCCCGAGCCCTTCCCTGGCAGCTCCTGGGGCTCCTGGGGCTCCTGGGCACAGCACGGCCGGTTCCCTTCAGCCCTTCCTGTGCCTGACCCGAGCCGGTGGCCACAGCCTGCCCAGGGTCAGTCCTGGGCCCCACTGGCCATGGGCTATCCCTGCTGCGTGTCCACTGGCCACAGCTGGGGGTTCTGGGCCCCACTGGCCATGGGCTATCCCTGCTGCGTGTCCACTGGCCACAGCTGGGGGTTCTGGGCCCCACTGGCCATGGGCTATCCCTGCTGCGTGTCCACTGGCCACAGCTGGGGGTTCTCTCCTGGTTTTGTCCCCGTGAGGCTGCTGGAGCTGGGCTGATGAGCCAGAGCCAGGGCAGCAGATGCCCACCCTTGGGATCGTGGCGCTCTCCCCGCAGTTCCTGGGCAGCCCAAGGATGCCCTGTCCAGCCCCCAGCTGCTGGGCCTGGCCACACAGCCCCTCTCCTCACCATTCCCTGCCCAAATCCTGCCAGTGCAGGAGGCCCTGGGATGCAGCAGCGTGCTGGGACAGCCCAGCCCAGCCTCCCAGGAGGGTGCTGGGACCCTGCTCTCACCACTAAAGCCCAGGTTCTGCTGAGAACAGCCCCTCCGAGGCACTGCCAGCACCTGCCTGCCTCTCCAGGACCCTGCTGCTGCCTCCCCCGGCCCGTGGGGCTCCACGGCTGAGGGCTTGGCCCAAAGGAAGTGATTTCATGCAGCAGATGCATTTGTAAAGTTTGGGTTTTTTGAGTTTGTTGGGTTTTTTTCTTCCTGGTTTTTGTTTGCGTGGGTTTTTTTGTGTGTGCTATTTAATACTTTCCACTGCTAACAAGAGCCCGTGGAGCAGCACTGGCCCTGCTGGGGCAGAGGGGCTGCTCCAGTTCCATGGGACACAGCCCCAGCACCTTCCCCTGACACCTCACACCCTCTGCCCTGCCAGCACTGACACCCCTGGGCACTGAGGGAACGTTCTGGTCACCGCAGACGCTGGCTGCAGCCGAGGTGTGCCTGTCCAGAGCGGCTGTGGAGCTCTGTGCACTCCTCTGGCCCCGTTTGTCACACTGCTGCTCGGCTGGGATGGGCTGCCAGCAGAGCATCAGCCTGGTGTAATCACTTCAGCATGTTGTTACATTATTTTTTCTCCCCTGTGCAGTTTGCACTGAAGATGATGAGTTTCAGTTTGCCAGCCAGCTGCCATTCCTTCATGCTCTGAGCGCTAACCGCCTCACGTGGGGTTTTCAATTATTATTATTATTATTATTATTATTATTATTATTATTATTATTATTCGTGCATGTGTGTGGCTGTCAGGAAATAAAGGTTGATCCTGCACAAGACAAGCAGCTGCAGGGGCAGGAGGAGGAGGAGGATGAGGAGCAGTTCCCCTGTGCAGTGTGTGGAAGAGCTGTGCCCTTTGCCAGGTGCCGCAGGCCCCGTCCTGGCGGCGCTGGCGCTGCTGGAAGGAGCCGGGCTCGGCTCTCTGCTCTTCACTTTCCTGGCCTGGCCCCACCTGAGCGTGGGCCAGCTCACACAACAGGCAGAAATGAAAACCCCAGCGGTGCCCCAGGCAGGGGCTGCTGGCTGCCCTGGGGAGCTGGGGAGGCACCGGGGTGCTGGCTGGGCTTGGCACGTCAGGGGGGGCTGCTGGGGGCTGCTGTGGCACCACATCCTCAGCCAGCACCTCTGGGCTCTGGTGCTGGAGAGCATCTCTCATCCTGTGTAATTCTGTTCTCTGTGTCCCTAGTACTGAAGGCAATAAAATCCTTCTTTTATTTATTACTAATAACTGTTGTTGTGCTTGTTAATGCTGTTTTCCTTAGGCAAATTACTGGAACACGTCCTGGTCTGCCATCTCTTGGGCTGCAGTGTGGCTCTGCTTGGCACAGTGCTGGCACTGCCCGTGGCACAGCCACCCCGTGCCCCTCCTGCTGCTGGAGACGGGGCACCCTACACGAGCTGCTCACCCAGGGCAGCCCATGAGGGCTGGATGTGGCCATGCCACCCTGCCCCACTGCCAGTCCCAAGCAACCTTAAGGCCTCTGGGGTTTGTCTCTGTCTGGTGTGTAAAGCGGCTCTCCCCAAACCACCCAAAAGCCACCCAAAACACCCCTGTGCATTTTCATGCACTCAGAGGGTGAAGCAGAGCCAAAGAAAGCCCCAAACAGCTGCAAAGGTACTGGATCCTTTATTACTGACAGCAGGTAAATACAAGATGCTGGTGGGCAGGAGGGCAAGGGCTGTTCCCCTGCGAGGGGATCCCGATGGTGCAGGAGCAGGGCGGGCGTGGGCAGGAGAGGGAAGGGAGCAGCTGGAGAGGCACAGCCAGGGCTCTGCCAGCCCCTGCCCAGGCAGCCCAGCTGAGCAGAGCCTGCACCCAGCACATGCCAAGGGGGGCTACTCTGGGTTACAAAATGAACAAACAAAAGCCATCCACACGTATTTACAGCATCCCCCTCCCGCCGCCGGCTCCCTCCGGGCTCGGGGTGCGCCCGGCCCCCCAGAGCGGGCTGCAGGGAGCACAGCCCCATCGGAGGGGACAGTCCTCGGCCTAAGTACCAGCACCAGGGGCTGCTGGAGCTGTGCTCGCAGCCCCGATGTACAGCAGGATCTCCAAGGGGCTGGGAAGGTGGTCCTGAGAGACGGGACATTCCCACGGGAGGGGAGGGTGTGCCCTGCTTCGGGGTGTCTCGCTGATCAGATAAAAACATCATCGGGAGCACCTTGCCTGGGCCACCTCCTCTTCCCTGGGCAGGAGAGCCGGGCCTGCCCTTCCAAAGGAGAACCTCCTTCCCCTGGGAAGGAAAATGGGAAACAAGGATACAGCGAAGACGAAGGGGGTGGTTCTGGCCTGGGGATCGATCTACAATCCGCCATAAAAAACCAGCTTGGAACAAAACCCATCATTTACTCTTCAATTTGTACAAAATAACAATAATAACAATAAAAATAATAATAAAAGGTGCTGGTGGCCCCTGGCTTGCAGTGCCCCACTGCGGTGGGGGGTGTCAGTAGGCAAAGATGACGTGGTAGGTGACTTGGTGGCCATTGTCCCAGGCGTAGAGCAGGCGGTCCTTGGGGTTATAGTCTATCTGTGTGGTGTAGGCGTACTCGTTCTCAAAGAGCAGCCTGGGGATGATCTGCGTGTTGGTGTGCGTGTCAAAGGCGTAGGAGATGTTGGCGTTCCTCTTGTTGTAGCTGTCGACCGCGTACAGGACCCCGCAGATGACAAAGCAGTTCCCGTAGAAGTTCTTGCGCAGCCCCGTGCGCCACGTGGTCTCTTTCTGTGTGCTGAGGTCAGCCGCGTTCAGCTTGCTCAGCACGATCACCTCCTGGCTGGAGCCCTCGTAGCTGATGGCCGGGTAGATGACCCACAGGCCGTTCTCGTCCACCGCAAAGTCCACGTCGGAGTGGCCCCGCCACCGCCACGGGGTGGACTCCTCGTAGGCCACGTCGTGCAGCATGGCCCAGGCGGCCACGTAGCGCTGCTTCAGGTCGTACTTGATGATGTTGCGCGTGAAGGCGCGGTTGTAGTAGAAGGAGCCGTTGTAGACGACGTGCCCCGTGCCAATCCAGCTGTACGGGAGCTTGTAGGAGTTGCTCCAGCGACCTGTGGGGTGGACACACCCGCCTGGTGAGATCTCCCGCCTGGTGAGACCTCTCTCCGCACTGGGGTGGGGGCACGCTCTGCCCCCAGCTCTGCCTGCACCCCTGCCCGGCCACCAGGCACAGCCTGAGCTGTCCCACGTCCTGTACCCCACACGCCAGCTGCCAGCAGCCAAGGCTGGAAGGTCCCCAGGCAGATCATCCCCCCACGATGCAGCGTCCCCAGGAGTGAGGATGCTCCTTGGATCAGTGCTGGTACCAGAGCTGGTGCAAACCCACCTTGCTTGAAATTGTCAAGGTTCCTGAACTCCACCAGCGTGTTCCCGTAGTAGTAATTGGTGACGTAGATCCGCTCCTCCTGGGCCAGGGGGTCCTTCATCCAGGCTCCCTCGTTGCGCCCGTAGGTGTTCTGGGTGGTGGGCCCCGAGATGGTGGACAGCGTGTCCTTGCAGCGCCCTGCAGGGAAAGGAAAGCTTGTGAGGCAGAGGCAGGGCTGCCACACTGTCCCTGGAGACACCACCCCCCTGCAGCCCCTCACTCACCCAGCAGGCACCCCCTGCCACCCCCTGCCACTCCCTGCCACCCCCGCCCTGCTGCAGCTTTGTGAGGTCCAGCAGGACCCTGCAAACATCTCCCCACAGCCTCAGCCGTGTCCCTGCTCCAGCTGAGGCTGCTGCCTGTCTCAGGCCCTTTCTCTTTTTGCTGTGCCCAGCCCAGCCCCTAAAGGTGGGAGGAAACTACAGCAGGTTCTGGAGTTAATAAGTAGACCTCAGTGAAGTGGACATGTCCAGCTGCCATGTCCGTGACACCTCCCACTGTGACCAAATCCAGGAGTGCTGTGCTCAGCAGGACACGCTGTGGGCACGAGCCAGCCCCCCTCACACGGCAGGATGGGTGCAGGACCTGCAGCACTCACTCACCAATGATGCTCCTGATGTCCTCCTCCTCCAGGCCCTCCTTTGGGGTGGCAGGGATGGCCGGGCTGACCGGCGTTGGGGGGGTGTTTGCCTGGAGCCAAGTTCCTGGGCTGCTCTCCACCTCACTCCAGCCTCCAGCGGGGGTGGCCACGGGCAGGGTCTCTGTGGCCATGGCCACCAGCGTGCTGGCCAAGGCTGCTGGCAGCTGTGGGGTGCCCTCCTCGGGCAGCCCTGCCGGGGCAGTGACGGGCCCTGGGGCGGTGGGGTCCGGCGTGGCGGGGGACAGGGACGGGGACAGGGTGGCCGTGGCGGCGGTGCTGGTGGCCAGCAGGGTGGTGGGAGCACTGCCAGGGGTGGGTGGCCAGCCCACGGGAGAGGGCTTCCTCACGGCCTCGCCTGCCCTGCTGCTGGGCCTCAGGAGCTGGTCCTCTATCAGCAGATCCACCGTGTTGTCCCCGCTGAACAGCTCGTCCGCTGCCGAGCACAGGCACAGGCGTCAGCCCCGCAGCCCCAGCCGGCTCCCACCCACCTGTCCCGGGGTGACACCACCTCTGCAGGCTCTACTGAACCACCCGTGTTCCCTCCCCATGTCCCCTCAGAGAGCCACAGTGCCCGTGGCAGGAGCTGAGTGAGGCCCCAGCACCCCAGGAGGTGCTGGGGATCAGCTCTGCCCTGCCAAGACCTCCCAGAGATGGGGCAGGACAGAGACATCTCCCATCCATGGGGATGGAGACCCAGCTGCATCCCCATGCAGATGCCACTCAGCTAACCCAGGGTGCCAAAGCAGGTGCCTCAGCCGGGGCACGGGGGTCACTGGGGTTCCCCAGCAGCTCCTCCTGGTCAGGAGCTCCCAAAGCCCCACAGGGCTCAGCCCCTGCTCCCAGCACAGCCCCCTGGCCATGCTCGGACCCCTGGCCGTGCTCCGAGCTGCCTCCACCCTGCACAAACCTCCTGGGAGGCCACTGGGCCGGCAGAATTGAAACACGTTTAATAAACCTCCATTTCCTTCTGGAGAGGTGTTGGTGCTGGGTGTTTTGAACCGAAGCAGTGATGTATTTCCTCAGCTACCAGGGGTTTTCCATGGAATAACAATGCTGCAGTGCCCCACGTCCGCAGCTCCCAGGTGCCGGCTGTCCCACCTCCCCCTGCTGCCCCCACACATCCCCAGGGGATGAGGCCTGGATGATGCAGCCCCCATCCCACCAAGCACAGCTTCATACCCAACTCACGTTGCTCCTCGATGTCATTCTCTGACTCGGTGGACTGGGCTTTGTAGTAGGTGACCCCTCGGACAATGGTGGGCTTGGAAGGAGGCCGGCTCCTCACCCGCAGCTTCCTCTGCAGGAGCTGCTCGGGCTTCTTGTCCTCCAGGGAGAGCTGCAGCTCCGGGAGGGATTCCACAGAGTTGATCTGCTGGGAGATGGTCTCATCCTTCAGGAATCTTTCTTCATATTTTCCCTGGAAAAGACACAGGAGGTTGTTACCAAGTGGGCCAGAAACGCCACTTCTTGGCAAGAGTGGGTCAGGCTGCACAGCCCCACGCCGGGCAGGGGGATCTGAGCTCCCTCCTTCCCCAGGGTGTCCCTCGGTCCATTCTGCCAGGGGACATTCCCCAGCGTGTCCCTCAGTCTGTTCTGCCATGGGACATTCCCCAGGGGACATTCCCCAGGGTGTCCTTCGGTCCATTCTGCCATGGGACATTCCCCATGGGACATTCCCCAGGGTGTCCCTTGGCCCATTCTGCTATGGGAACCCCCCAGGGGACATTCCCCAGGGTGTCCCTCAGCCCATTCTGCCATGGGACATTCCCCAGGGTGTCCCTCAGCCCGTTCTGCCATGGGACATTCCCCAGGGTGTCCCTCAGCCCGTTCTGCCAGGGGAGCCCCAGGGTGGCAGAGCAGCGCTGCTCCAGGTGCAGCTCCAGGACCAGGATCCATGCAGCACACGCTGTGGGATGCAGGGCAGGCAGGAGGAGCAGGCTGGCTCCAGATTGCAGAATGTGCAGTGTGCACTGAGCTCTCCCAGCTCGGAGAGGCTGCAGGCACCTTCCCAGCAGGAGAGGGAACCTCTGGAACCCCCCGGGCAGGGACCAGCTGCCACAGCCCGGGTCTGAAGGATTTCATCTCATTAAAGGAAATCGGAAAGGCAGCCTGAGGGCTGAAGCGGTGCCCATTTGGCTGAGAAGATGGGCCCTGCTGCAATTAGCAGCGAGAAAAGGGGAATATTGGGAAATGAGGTCACTCGGGGTAATAAAAGCCCCGCGCTCCGCTCCCCTGCCTGGCCGGGGCTGGCTCCTCTCCAGCGGGCAGCAGCTGCTGAGGGCAGGCTGGGGAGATGGGCAGTGGGGCTGGGAGATGGGCAGTGGGGCAGGGAGATGGGCAGTGGGGCTGGGGAGA